>NC_056746.1:1438393714-1438561214 GCF_019279795.1 Protopterus annectens | reverse complement strand
TGTATGTGTGTCTGTATATATGTGTTTGTGTCTATATATGTGTGTGTGTTTGTGTGCGTGTATATGTGTGTTTGTGTGTGCGTGTGTCTGCACGCACATTTGTCTATATGTTTGTGTGTGTCTGTATAGGTGTTTGTCTATATGTTTGTGTGTGTACATAATTGTGTGTGTGTATATGTATGTTTGGGTATTTATATATATACATGTATGTGTTTGTGTCTATATACATATATTTATGTGTGTGTGTGTGTGTGTGTGTGTGTGTGTGTGTGTGTGTGTGTGTGTGTGTGTTTGCGTGTGTGTGTGTGTTTGCGTGTGTGTGTGTTTGTGTGTGTGTGTATGTGTGGGTGCAGATGTTCTGAAAAAGCCATATTCTCTAGAAATACAGTAAAGATATTTGATGTAACTTTAGGAAGAATTAGATGAATCAACTTAGATTTAATTAAAAAAATATATAGAATTGTAAGATTATTTTTATACTAATTGTAAAGAAAGGGGAAGCATATTTCCTCATATTATAGACAGCAGACTAATTATGACTTAATAGGTAAGCATAAAAAGAAAAAATGATATAAGAAAAAATGTTTGAAGTTATATGATGTGGTAAGGTAAATCTTTAGGACAAATGTTCATGGACTTACAGAAGGGGTATGCATATAACTGAAATGGATTTTGTTACAGTATATAAAATAACATATAACAATGCATTGGAAGGTTTAGAAAATAACGAGAGAAGATACTTTGAGAAGGAAAAGTAATTATATGAAAGCCAAAAAAAAATACAAGAATTGATTTAGTAAAGCAGATTAGTAAAGGAAGGTGGTAATTTAATGTGAGGAATTAAAAAATGTAAAAGGAGAGCTAGAACTCAGGAAAACATTATAAATAATGTAATCCAGTATCCACAAGAACTAAAGAAAGGAAAAGGTAGTGAAAAAACCATGGAAAGTAAAAAAAGCAGGAAAAGAGAAGGAGGCGATGGAAAGGATTTCTTTATATGAGCTCGATAAAGTATTTGGAAAAATAAGTAGAGATTCTGCTGCAGCCCCAGATGGAACAGGGTACGAAGTGTATACAAATGTAAGGGATTGGCAGAAGTAAGGTTTTGAATGAATGCTTAAATGAAGGCTTTATGCATAAAGAATTGTGAAGTGGATGCATGGATGAAATCTTGCATGCTATTGCAGTCACATTTATGATGCATTATACATTTAAGGTAATGTTCCCTAGACATTGTGGCAGAGGTATTGGTCCACACACACCAATTATAAAGGTACTGCCCTTTCTGCACTGTATTTTTACTGCCGCTGACATGCCAAATGGCCAGGCTGCTGCGCCTGCCATACCGCCTGTCTTCTCATATTCCCTTGGGGACCATGGACATTTACGCACATTCATTTGGTTATTGAGATTGGGGGCATGGTGTCCCATTCTTCTCTTTGCCCACAGGGAATTCACAACAGCCATATTTCTTTGCAGGTAAATGTTACTTGCCATGTGTCCCCAACCAAATGTACCATATGAAATGTCTCGCTGCCTATGGACCTGAACCCGTAAATTTATTTATACGTTGTAAATATTTGTAAATATGTTGTAAAAGTTCTGTTTTTGTATACAAATAACCCATACTCTTTTCAATAGGTTCTCTGACGCAGTAGCTGATGCATGGAACAGACTACCAAATTACATTAAAGCAATTATAGTTTAGATATTTTTAAGAACAGCCTGGACACTTATTATGGGAACATGTGTTATGGTATATTGGCAAGCTAGAAAAGCTTTTAATGCCTGTGCTTGAAATATTTATATGTATGTATGTATGGGATCTTTCACATCCACCTGAACTACCAACAACTCAAAAGAGTTTGCACCTCTGTTTAATGTCTCAACTGAGTGACAAAACACTCAGGAGTATAGCACCCCCGTTATGCTGCACTGCAGTTTCAGCAATTCATGTACCTTGTGTGGGAATAGAACCCACTCATTTCTGCAAAAAAGGCCAGTGTAGTAACTATTGCACATTTGCTACTGCTCACTAAAATCACACTTCGTAGAAAACGTTTTGTACAGAGAGACACAAAGCCATAGGATACCATGATCTGCAGGCAGAATTGAGGACAATGTTGAAGAAGAATACTCACAGTTCCAATAGTAGTAGGAGCAATAGGTCTCATAAAGAATTTACAGTCAAATTTAGATAAGCTACCAATACATGTAACGTCATATGAATTACAGAAGAAGTCAATTCTGGGCACATTGCAGATGCTATGAAGAGTTCTTTTGGCTGCCTTCACAGATTAAAACAATACTAATTTCATGAACTTAGGAATTGGGTCCATTCCCATCATGGTACTAGAAACCCAAAAGACATGGAGAAATTAAACAGAGAACCCATAAAATATACCGTATTTTTTTTTTGTCCATGAAATGCCCCGCAACACTCATACAAACTGTGGCCCCACATCCATGGTGAACAGAGAAAAGAACACACACAATGAATCA
Source organism: Protopterus annectens (assembly GCF_019279795.1). Classification (NCBI taxonomy): domain Eukaryota; kingdom Metazoa; phylum Chordata; order Ceratodontiformes; family Protopteridae; genus Protopterus; species Protopterus annectens. The sequence goes on along the minus strand of NC_056746.1, from coordinate 1,438,558,712 downwards.
CTGCTGTTGCAGAAATAGAATCCTCACCATCAGTAGTAATCTGTAGGTAACAACGTGCAGGTTTGACAGTCAGACAGATAAGCATCTACTTAGTCCTAGGTTGTTGCCTATTAACATCTGCTGTTTACTGTGAATTATGATTCAGTTAAATGAGTTTTTAATAAATTATTTCCAAGTCTTTTATGCAAGACTCAAAGAGGTGTGGAAAGCCATGAACTGTGAGATATGAGCTTTTTATCATAAAGGAAAGAAAAAAAAAGTTTTATTTTCAATCTGCTTATATATTTTAAGTTGCATGTAGTGACATGTGTGGTGATACTTTTTGTACGTTTCTGCTTTTTTCCATGTTTTAGCCAAAAAGGTTATCTGTTAACTTTTTCTTTAGTTTGTTGTGGGACCTAAGTCTTATAGCTTCAGTTGCAGTTAAGACTGTGAATTACTGCAAGATCTTAATACCATTTATACAGTGTACTGTACTTCTATCTCCATAAGAATAGTTACTTGTAAATGTTAACTGTTTGTGTTTTGAACACCGTCCAGGAATTTCATTTTGTAGTTTCATACACAGTTAAATCATAATTGTGAACTACTGCAAAATTTGAGCTTCACTTTGTCATTCTTTCCTGCATTTTATCCCTAAACAGTGCTGCTGGTAAATTTTTGCAAAGTCTGGTCCCTTATCCTGTGGTAGAATTGCTATAGCGGGAGTATTGTATATTCTTCTCCGGCATTGGTACTTTAATTTTTCACAAATGTTTATAGATAGTCCAGTTTTGCTGCTGGAGCTGTATATTCTGCTTATCATTTACCTGCTTAAAGTTGCATTTCAGTGTCTTTCTGTTCCCCTTGTTGTCTGCCCCACAACCACTGAAACATTGAGCTACAGGTCAATGAACCCAGGTAGGATCGAATTTCAGAAACATTAGCTTAGAGTCCCTGGACTAGAGCTCTGATATTGGCTTTATTTGATTAGATCCCTCTTGAACTGGCATGCTTCTTGCAGCTTGAATATTTACCAACTTTCCCACCCTTTGTGTTGTGGTTTTAAAAGGCTGTGTCTCAGGGCCTCTGCCCCTTATGGTAATCTAACTTTCAAAGTTCCTTCCTTCACTCTTTCATTGTTATTTCTTTTGTGTAAGTATATTTCCTACCCATTGTTTCTGCAGATCCATAATCCTGGTGCCCAACCAGCAACCTAGTATTTCTTTTGAGTAAACCAGCTTTGCTACAAATTGTCTCCTACTCACTTTACCGGAACTCCCATTTGCTTGGTCCCACTGACTCGGAGAGGGTCCTGAATGAATCCTGCTCCCTTCTTGGCAGATAACTAAAATGCAAAATAATATAAACCATTATCATAATTGTTTGGGCCACTGCATTATTTTAGTTTTATTTGTTGAATTTATACTTTAAATCATTCTAAAGTCCCTAATACTTGAAATCACCTTGTCCCAGTAGTTTAAGTTGTTTTGTGGTAGCCTTATACTCTAAAGCAATCTTTTTGTGCTCTTACATTGAGGACTGGGTAGTCTATGTAATGGTAGTAGGTGGTGGCCTGGTTTATGTGATGTGGGAAGAGTGTAAGAAAGCTATAGGTGAAGTCATTTTATTGGCCAGTGGACTTAAGTCAGTTTCCTTTACAGCAGAGACAGTACTCTGGGATTTGGGAATGCAGATCATAACCTGGCTTACAACCAACATGGGTATAAAGTTGTAAGAAACCCATTCATGTCGCTCAACTTAATTAAGGGCATGGCATCTAGATCCAGGGAAGTCATCATGCCACTGTACACAACCATCATGAGATCCATCATTAAGTATGATGCATCCTTCTGTATGGACCTGACCAGGTACATGCAACAGCTGGGATGTTCACAGATGTCCCTCACAAAAAGAATACCGGATGAAAATACAATGCCCTATGCAGACTGTCTCAAAACCATGTATACTCTCTTTTTTTCTACAGATTGCTTTGCTTGCTACTTGACATACCTGTTCCTCCAACATGCCTTGTTTATCTCAGAGAAATAGAGTGCAAACTGGGCTAGTGAATGGGAAATTGGAAATTCCACCTGGTCTGACACCTATGTCTCTGGACAGAAGCAACTATTAAATCCATGTCCTAACAAACATAGCCCCCTTAAAGTAACCTCTAAGGCATAATAGCTTATGGGATACCTTTGGGTTGCATGGCTAGGCTTATAAAGGCACCTATAAACCAAAATTCAATTAAATGAATGACTGTATTCTGAAGTATCATACCTGTTATGTTAGTGTTTTTGAGCTGAGGTTTGTGAGGTTGGTATTTCACTTTCTTCAAGCTTCACTGATCTTGTAGTTGGTATAATGTAGACCAGAAGCAAAAGGAACATTTTATTTTTCTTCTCATTTGGTCACATGCACCTGTCACTACAGCTGGTATGAGGATGGTAACAGTCTTATTTTGAAAGAGAAGGAAGATAGATAGCTCAAATGGTTTACCTTCATAATGTCGGCATTCAGAACGTCGAACCCGCTTCCATGAACACCGAACTGCGATGTCCAAAAACTTTGAATACCGAATGTCTGAACCGCAAAATCTTACCCCCTTTTTTACCCATGTTAGCACTTGTTTGTAGGTGTTGCGTGGTCGGTAATGTCGAAATACGAGGTTTTTCGATATTCGAAAGTTTACACGGTTCCAGTTTTGCAGAAACAGTTTGGTGATGTGGCCGTTCGGTCATCCGTGATCGACAATATGAAAGTAAACCAGCTCAAATGCAGAACTCTCTGGAATGGACTTTAAGAATAGTTTGAGCAAATCCATGGCATGACTTGTAACTGTATTTTGTATACTATAACACATTATATAAAATCTCACTTTGGTTATAAAGCAATTAATGTGAGAATCAAGAACACAGGACATGCACATATACAGTCCAGAATTAGAAAAAGTTGAACTTCAAGCCAAAATTAAACTACTAAAAACTGGTATCATACTGAAAATAAAAACTAATTCGAAGTCAAAACTCCATCAAGAAAATGTAGGTATTATTAGTGTTGGAACATTTCACTAGCATTGGTGGTTCTAATCAGATGACATGCAATTTTTGTTGTGCTCTGCATTGACTTTATTAAGAAGTTAGAGAAAGGCCAACCTTATCTCTGTATGTGTTTATTATTTTTTTTAATATCTAAGCTGTAGATATTATATAAATAAAAAATATATATTAATAACTATGGCAGAATCAAAATAGGTCCACAGGTAGGAATATAGAGACAGAAAATGTTAAATGTTATGAATGATAAAAACGGAGGTAGTACCTCCTCTGAAGATTTAAATAGACATTCCTATACAGAAGATACTTCAGGGATTTTCTGCAAGAAGTGTTAAAGCAACATATCCTAATTGGATTAGGTTGCTAATTTCAAAGGACAAGAGCATGATAGGAAAATGACAGACTACCACTTATCTAAGGGAGATCAGTGGAACAGTCTCCTCACCTGATAATATTTGAAGCTTTGCCTATGTATAGGGCACAAGAAGCTTTTTATGCAGATTGTGTACAGCATATCAGGTAAATGGCAGAATGTTAAAAACATGCATATCCATTGACAACAGCTTTACTACTACATTCTGCACCCAAAGCATATATGCTATATCCTCATCATTAAGCCCAAAGTAGAAAGGCTTGTAGTGTATAATTATAATAATAATTCTTTTCACCAGGTCCAAAGATAAAATCAAGAGCCTAGTGTGGCCTACATTCTTAAGATGGAACCACAGTGCCTTATATGTTCTTTGACTATGCCAGGGGTTGATAGTTGTTCACAGGTACTTACTAAGCTATTCATCTGTGAGGACCTTAAGAAGTCTAGCCTTACATTCCCATGGTAGTATTTTGCCTTCATATTTTGTGTGAAAATAACCCACAAAGGGAAAGAACGAGGATATATTTGGACAGTCACATGTTGCCCCATTCTATTAGGGACAGTTGCTAAACCTGGTGTGCATTTGTGATTACCTGTCCATTTGTCCAAATTATATTTGAACAGAGTGAGAGAAGTATATTACTTTGTGCAGCGTAAAAGACAGTTCAATAGAAGCAGAATTCTTTGATGCATACCTATCCCTCCAACATGCTCTGTTTCTTCCTTTCTTTGTTTGTCAGAAAAGTCTGACTGAACTTTGACCTTTTTCAGTTGAGGCCCGTGAAGAAAAGCTCCATTATACAGACATCATGACTATCATTTCCAGTGTTTCATCATTTACAGTCAGTTTCATTCATGAGCAACATTTCCATTATTCAAACATTCTTGACATCAGTTACATTATTCAAGTAAAATGAAGTTACGGGGCATGTATATGAATATTTAAGTACAAGGAGATACATGCAGTGCAATGTCAGTAAGCATAGATTGTCAGGCTTTACATAAGATTATTTGTTACTTTAAAGACTTGTTCAAAATTTAGGACAAAGGAAGACAGAGAGAGGAAGAAGGGAAAGAGGTGAAAGGAAGTTAAAGGAGCAAAGTAATAGAGGAGGGTATAGCTGTGATAACAGTACATTAAGTTGTGTGCAGCAGAGATGTGGCACAAACTCATAGAGCTATATTAACACTAGTTTAACCACGGATGGTGCAGGTGCAGTCATTTATATATCAGGTGTTGCTTCAGCTGACATTTAAAGTCTGTCAGGTTGTAGACTGCTCTTAATGGGAGTGGGATGGTATTCCAGCTATTAGCAATGCAGTGAGAATATAGTAAGTATCCTGCATTTTTGTTAGGTTTAGTTATGGAGAGTAATGATTTGTCAGTGGAGCACAGAGGTCTCTTAGTAGTGTAAGGTTCAATGAAGGTGTGAACAGATTGGAATTTTTCAGGGTTGTACAGTAGTTTGAATGCTGTAATCAGTTTTGAGTACAATAGATAATTTATTTCAAGCCAGTTTCGTTGTTTAGAAAGGGGCAGTGATTTTTATATATATATATATATATATATATATATATATATATATATATATATATATAAATAATATTGTTTGTTGGTTGCAAATTTGGCTACTTTATTGTAGCATTGTTCTAGTTTGGTTGATAGCGAGGGGTTGAGACTGGTTATGATAGGTAAGGCATATAATAGGGTGGGGAGTATCAAAATGGCTGTGTTTCATCTAGCAGAGTAAGTAAGGTAGTGTTTTACTCTGATGCAGCCTAGCTTTTGGCGTATTTTCTTTACGGCTTTCTGAAGGAGGATTATGTTGCAAAAGAGATTAAAATGTCTTCAGCAAGTGTGTATGCCACCATTGAACTTGTGAATGTGTAATAGGTCTGACAGGATAGGACTTGTTGAGACTATATGCAAGGCAGATGAAGTCTCTCAGCACCATTTATGATACAGAAAAGATAAACAAGTCTCTGAGATGGTCTGCATAGTTTTTATAATTTGGGCCGCTGACTTTCTTAGTGAGAAAATATTGTCATCATTATAGTTGTGACAAGTGTTTGGACAAATACATACCAAAAGAGTCATACTCTGTCATTGGCATAATGAGTTCTAAATACAGTGGAATTATTACATCAGGGACATGGATGTAGTACCTTTAGATAAAAGCAGTGCAAGTAAAAGGACTTCATTACAAGAATGGATATGTGGTGATCAAAAGACTGTTCTCTTTTGACATATGTTGAATGATCAGTTTTTAGGGATATGGTATTAGTATGATAAAACACAAGGAAAGTTGTGCTTGCTGAAGGATATGACTATACATTTCTTGGCATTTAGTTTTCATCCATGGTCTTGACATCAAATATTTATCCTATCTTGGAGGGTCATGGTGTCCTCTTGGGAGTTTATGATGGCTCCAAATCTGCGGCCATCTGCAAACTTTCTCAACCACAAACCCTTAATGTTAACTTTGACCTCCAAGAAGAAAATGTTAAAGGAGAAGTCCAAGGACTGAACCTTGCAGTACACCACTAGCGACCATTCTTTTAGAGGAGGTGGAGTTGCCCACCTTTATTTCATTGGCTTTATTTGATTCAGTTTGCTATCCAATGCACTTCATAGGAATTTATATTTAGCTCTGAGAGTTGATGTATGATACTAGTGTATGGGATGATGCTGAATGCCTTTGTGAAGTCTCTTTACACAGTATGTACTGATTTGCCCTCATCCATTGCTATAGTAAGTTTTTTCAAAGAAGAAAATCAGGTTAAGTAGGCATGATCCTCCCTAGATGAATCTGAACTGGCTTGGCCTGAGAGTCTGTGTGTTATCTATATTCTTATTAATTCCATGATGATCTTTTCCATAGCCTTACAGATGAGGCTGGTCAGGCTTATGGGTTTATAATTACCTCTGTCCATTGAATCCCCCCTGTAGTGCAAGGGAGCCACTGTTGAGCTGCCACTGATCTGCTGCTGTTGAGAATACTGTGGGAGGATCTGAGGAGTAGCATTTATTTATTTATTTACATTTGTTTACTGGGTAGTGTACGACTGGGCTAGTAGCCCATTTTCAGTGGAAACCTGGGGAGAAAAGCTCCAAAGATAGATAAACAAATGTAGAGTTATATAGATGTTCATGAAAAAAATGACGGTACTTTTTCCATTATCGGGGCAACAGGTCTAATGAGCAGTTGGAATGTTAGCATGCTGTCTCGCCTAAAATACCATAGAAGACAAAGCCCAAAGTAATAGGGGACAAAGGTCCAAAAATAGGGACAGATTTTAAATGTTGCCCTTGTACCCTTAGGAAGTTGCTAGCATAACACAATTTGTATTAGCATACATTTTCTGAAGGAAAGTTGTCTGAAACAAATTTATGTCATTATTTAGTGACATCAGTCCTCTGTGATTTGTCAGAAAAACACACCTTTTATAAGGAAGAGATGAAAAACATGAGGTAAACATTTGGGCATTCTGCGAAAATCTGGGCAGTTGTGATGTATGGCTGTTGCACTGCAATCATGAACATTATGAAGGACAAAATCAGGGAAGCTGTGCACATCGGTGTCAGTTGGGCTCTGAGACAAGTATGGGTGATCTGGAGTGCATGCCGGTTGTTTGAGTTGGTAGTGCAACGTACAGCATATTTTCCCAGTGTTAACGGGTACTGATTGCTCGCATGAGAATATGTAGCTCAAGTTATAATAGGGCAGGCGCTGTCTGTGATTTGATTTTAGTCCTAGGTCTGGGGAAAAGATTGGCCTGTCCAGTACAAGGCTAGATGTTAGTGTCCTATAGACATGCTATAAGATGGTTTCTGATTTTTAATAGCTTTGGACGTCTTTTTGAAGAGTTACTTAATCTTGCTGAGCCTTGTAGTATTCTTTATGTAGGCTATGCACTCCCTCCCGCCAGCACAAATCTACTATTGTGGATTGTTAAAGTTTTGGCATCTAATGCATAGAGTGAGACTTTGCCATATCAGCCCTGTTGATGCCCATCATGTTATGTATTTCCAGTGTTGTGTCATTATGCCGTCGAGGTGAGGCTGTAGCAGGAAAAGGGGCTTCGAACCCTTGTGGGTTTAGGAAGTAAGACTAGTAGCTGAGAAACCTTTACACAGTAACTGTTTAATCTTGTCTTGTAGTTTTTCCTTTATTTGCAATAACAGTCTTCAAGGAAAGTATAACTTTTGGTATATACATCAGTGGCAGCAGTGTGATCATTGTGACCGCCTGCTAACATTCCAGCTGCTCATTAGACCTATTGCCCCCATAACGGAAAAGTACCAAAATTATATTACATAAGTGTAAGTTTAATAAAAACAGTGGAAACTAAATAAAATACATCATAGGAACAAAACTGAACATGTATATAACAGATATCTCGATAACTGGGTGAAAATCGAGAGAGAAACAGTGAAGCATGCCTAATGAAGAGATTTGAACACATATAGAGCTAATAGAGTGAGTAAGAAAGAGAAATATGAAGTACTGAAAGAATTGAATCTAAACAGTTGGGAGATGATCAATTATAACCTGATGATCAATTGTAACCTTGAAGAATAGAAACAATCAGCTATAAAGAAATAGATGGGTGTAGTTGACATAGTAGGAGAAAGGTGTTATCCAGGGGTACTACAATGGCAGAGTCACTTGCTTTTAAGATTTTCTTTTATTTTTGTTTTAAAGAAAGAACAGCAGGTGGTGTTTTGTAAGCTTAAAGGTGGGGCATTTCAAGACTTATATATTTTGTATGAGTAGAGGGAGTTACTGTGGTTATGTCATTGTTATTTTGAGCAGTGGTCTATCAGAAGGTCTAAGAGATCTGCTGTTTCCTGTAGATGGACTAGGGTTGAAATTGTGGGGCAGCTATTTGGGTTGTATATGATTTTAAGGGTGAGGCTAAGTTGGTTTAGTGTTAACAGGTTGGGGAGTTCTAGCCAGTTAAGTTGTAAAAGAGCCGAACAATGGTGGGCTTTATGGGGTTGATTGGTGGCAGACTTAGCAATTTTGTTATAGCAAGTTTCTAGATTATGAAGGTTAGTCTTGTGTAAGTTGGTGAAGATGTGAGAACAATAGAGAAGTGTAGAGAGAAGTTGAGATCTAGCTGTGGCTAGCCTGGTTTGGGGTGTTAGGTAGGTTTTGGCTCTGTAGAGAGCACTGAGTTTGGAGTAGATTTTTTTAATAGTAAGTAAAATATGAATGTTGAATTTGAGACCGTCATCTGTTGTAATACATACGAGCTTGGCCTGGTTTGTTGGATCAATTTTGATATTGTTTTCAGAATGAATAGAAAGGGGTAGGGAGCTCTGCTTGGTAGTTTTGCTAGTAAAAAAAATATTAATTTGGTCTTATTAGGGTTGAGTATGAGTTGGTGGTTTGATAGGAAAGTTTCAGCTTCCAGGAATTCTTCTTGTATCTTTTCTTATAGTTGTTGTGGGGAAGGGGCTGAGCAGATAAGAGATGTATCATCTGTGTATTGTATGACTGAGGCAAGTTGGGTTGCTGTATTAAGGTTGTTAGTTAAATATGATAAATAGCAGGGGGCCAAGTATTGAACCTTGGGGTACACCAGTGGATGCTGTGAGTAGTGGGGAGAGACTGTTCTCCCATTTAGTAGCCTGTTGACGGTTTGATAACTGTGAAACCATGTTTGGGATGCTAGACTGAGACTGAATGCAGCAAGTTTGTCAAGAAGAAGTTGGTGGTAAATAGTGTCAAGCTTTTGACACGTCCAGGAAAATTGCAGAAACTAGCTGTACTTTGTTCATAAGGTGATAAATAGTGTTGGTGAGGGGACAACAAGGCTGTGTTTGTGCTATACTGGGGTCTAAAACCATGCTGGGTATTGGATATGGGGGAGGTTGTGGTACGGTAGCTGAATGCATTTCTCTAGGATTTTGGCTATGGGTGGGAGGATAGCTATAGGGCGGTAATTTGAGATTTCTCTAGAGGGGCCTCCCTTGTGGAGGGGGATGATGTGAGCCACTTTCCAGAGGAGAGGCACATACTGTTTGGAGATGGAACAAATGATTAGTATAGAGATAGGATAGGCACTGGATAGAGCCGCTATTTTTAGGAATTTGTTTGGTAGTTGATTGGTTTGTAGTTGATTTATTATTTAAGATTAGCAGAAAAGGAAAAGGCTTTAATCTCTTGTAGTGGTCAGTGATGTATTGCTACTATAAGATCCACCCACATACTCTTTCTTTGTTGTGCTGTTAAACTCTGTGGCCTGCCCCTTTTGTACATTTGGCTTTGGAAGACCCTCGCAGTTTCATCTTGTCTGCTCATACCAGTGACCACAAAAAGTTAAAACTAGGAACTCCCTATCTCCTAACCCCTAAACTTCAGTTACTCCCTTTTATTTCCATTTTGTTTTATCCTGATGGATTTAATCGCAGATATCTGGAGAAGCCTACCATTCATGGGTAGCCCATAAACCACATCTCTGAAATCCGCTTGGGATTACTTCCTTTGTTTTGCTCCTGGTAAGGGAGGGGCCATGGAAACATTATTTTATTGCTTTCCTAGAGACTACCAATCACTGGAAAGCTTAAAAACTATTTTAGTCACTTGCTTGGGATTAGTGCTACTGTTTAACAACTGGCAAGAGAAGGAGCATAGAGACATTATAGGTATACATTTCACAATTAAGTACTAGGCTAGCTGCCCTAGTTGGCCATTTTAAGCCTAGCTAATTTCCCTCATAGTTGAGAATCAAGCCCTGTACCTTTTTGTAGGTGTGAGAAACACCTTAACCATTATGCCAACCTCCCAAGTGTTAAATAAATTTTTGGCATCTTGTAGACCATTAGAAGTGTGTGTGTGCGTGTGTGTGTGTGTGTGTGTGTGTGTGTATGTATGTATGTATATATATATATATATATATATATATATATATATATATATATATATATATATATATATATATATGTGTGTGTGTTTATGGATTCACTTTAGAAGCTCAAAATACTGAAATATCGAATTTCAGTATTTCGTGCCCATAAAGTCGAATCCTGGAAAGAATGAAAACTCAGAAGTGCGAAATTCAAAATCTCGCATACCGGAGTTATTGAATTACCACTTCTACTATACAAAAGCACACCGCTTCCTCCACACACACAAGCACAAGCTCTGTCCTACAGAAAAGCAGGGGGGAAAGCCGCCCTGCACTCCCCATGTTACTCCCTACTTATTTATTCTAAGTCTGAGAAACACACAAAACACCACCACACAAGCTACATTCTCCTTGCACACACACACATCACAGTAACAAAACACACACACACACCACAGCCCCTACCCAAAACCCTTAACACATAAGCACTTACCTGAATCCATAACCACAGTGAAACACCAGAAGCGCTAATTCAAAATATCTGGTATGCAAGGTTTTGAATTTCGCACTTCTGAGTTTTCATTCTGTTGGGTATTTAAAGCCTAGCCAATTATCCCAAGTGAGAATCAAATCTTGTGCCTTGTGTTTGTCAAGTAAATACCCTAACCACTTTGCGTGAGAATCAAATCTTGTGCCTTGTGTTTGTCAAGTAAATACCCTAACCACTTTGCCTGATTTTCTTTCATTGGGCAGTGTGTGTATGACATCGCTGACTGATGTAGTTTTGGTCCATTGTGCAGTTCAGCTCTGTTGTACTAAGCTACTCTATATGATATTTAGGGCATCTATGTGGAAAAAGCTGCGATAAGCATACAGACCCATAGAACATTTAAGATGAGACTGATCATCGAAGAGCCTGCCACCTGCTTCCTAAGAACCAGCTTGGGAATAGTGCTACTTTTTTGCTTCTGGTGACAGAATGAGCAAAGGGAAATTGAGTTGTAGCTGAATGTAGTCACACTGAGATACCAATAGTAGTGGTATCCAGATAGTAGCCAATAGGCAAATCACCAATATTTATCATTCTTGGCTAACTAAACTAGAGAGGGCTAAATTAGTGAGTTTTTGTTGAAATTAGCTTACTGTTTTTTTTTTTTTTTGTTCTGTTGGCAGAAGGTTCTCAAGCTATTTGTGAGCATTACTTGCTGCTGAGATTAAATACAGATGTTTTTCTACTGGTTGGTTGGTGTACTCTATTTTGATGTTTAATTTCTGTCTTTTAATAAATAAAGCAGTTTAGCTTTTTGCTACCTATTGTGTACCAGTGTTGCACTGTATAGACAAGAGCATTACGAACCTTAACTTTCAACAATTTCTGTTGAACTGTAAATAGCCAACAGTTGTGCAAAGATGTTTTGATTTGCACAAGGTCATTGCCCTTTGTGTATAGACTTAAATTATTTTACTGATAGCACCTCTAGTAAATAAAATCCAAACTTCTTAGGCACAACGGCCCCTACAGCCCACATTAGTAAACACTTAGAACTACTGACTTGTACTGTCCAACCATCTCGGTAGCCAGCGTAGTTAAAACTGGAAACCTTAGACAATATAGCAATAGTCTCATATTCACTGACAGTCACCTTCAAATCTACAGGCATTAACTGGACATTGTCCAGTTCTGGACATTAAAAGTATGAATAACTCAGAAAGGGTAATAAATATCACAGACTGTGGAAAAAGGTTTAATGCCTACAAAGCAAATACTCCCTTTTCTATCCCAATCCCTTTTTGTCAAAAAAGCAATAAACATGGGAGAGGTTTGGGAGGGGTTTAATGAAGCCAGGAAGAATGACTTTCAGATATCCTCAGAGAAGTTCTGGAAGCCCATCTGGTAACTCAGAACAGGGCACAAGGACTTTGCCCAGGCTATTCTTAGTAGGAATGAAAAATGTTGACCTAAAACAAGGAGATTGGTAAAATATAGAAAGAACACTTTGAGAAACATTTCTCTCTCAGTCAATTGAACGTATACCTTAATTACTTTTAATCCCTTCCATTTTTCATTTTTCTTAAATATTAGTGTGCTTTTCTCAAGAGTGGTAAAAATCTTACTGAAAAATGTATCTGGCCACCTTGTACTAGAAAATCACTTGTACCACCATAGTCACTTTTTTGCCTATACACCTCTTTTTCCCTTTTAATTAACATTTTTCTTTTTAAATTTTCATCGATTTACATTGCTATTTCTTTTAACCGCACCTTTCTTATTGATTTTCAAGTGACATATTGTTGCTGTATTCATTACTTTTATGATATATACACATAGACCTTTATGTATGTGTGTATATACGCACACACACACGTATACACACATATGCATGTATGTATTTAAGTTCTAAAACTAAAATAGTTGACAAAATATTGAAAGCAATATTTTTATCCATATACACAAAATTTCTAACCATACAAACAAAAAAAAAGGTTTTGCATGAGGACAATATCACAGAATACACAAGAAAGGGCATATTTCCTAACCCCAAATACTGATCTCTCACAAACATAACATCAAAACCCAAGTTTTCCAAATGAAATAATCATTATTTTTAATTTGCAAACTCTAAGATGTTTATCCCAGATCATGCAAATGCAAAATGTTATTATTTTGTCACCCGTTTTAGGCTACCTTTTTAGGTCTTTTTTAGGGATCCTGTGCATTTATACATACACACAGTAAATTGTTTTTATTTTAATTTATTTTTTGACATTTTCAGATCTAAATTGTGAGCACCTACAACTTCATTCAGCCCTTCCACCCATTTTTTTCTGAAGTATGAACCTGTTATTTTTTCATTTATATATAATTTCTGTATAACCTTTTTTGCTCCTGTACAATTCATATATAATTGCTATACCTTGATGTTCTGACAATATTCTGTTTTGAAATGTATGTAATTGTTCTAGGTTTTTGTGCTTAATCATGAAATAGTTAACCTCCTCAAGTTTCTCTATTTCCATTTACAATGCCTTTAACCTAAACCATAGCTTCAAAGGTTCATGGACTAACCTACGTACTACTGATTTAACAAATACATACATACGTATCCATCGCGGATCATACTCTGATCTCTGCTACACTGTGGACCAGAGATCAGTCTCTGATTGTGAGACTTTTTACATTTATCATCTTTATACCTCTCAACTTCTAAGTGCAAGAAAATTGGACAAAGCCAAAAATATTGGGGGACAAAGGCCCAAAATGAAACAGATTTTAAATATTGCTCTTATAAAATCAGAAAGTTGTGACAGTAGAGATGCTTTGCTTTAGAATGCATTTTATGAAGGATATAAAGTCTGAAACTGTCATTTCAGTATTTAATTTGCCATAAAACCAGAAATTTTGTTGAACACACCAAAAATATGAAGCAAAAATCTGGACAGTAATGAGTTGTGACCATCTTACTTATATGTTCCATGTCTAACACTTTAACATCTTACCTTTATGTTCCACTTCTGACACTTTTAAATAACCATTTACCTTAATGGACTTCACTTCTGGCATGTTGGCACTAACACACAGTTTATAATATTTATTGATTTCTTTCCCGCTCTAACTTATTGTCAAAACCGTAAAAAACACTCTTTGAACAGCTGTCATATATGGTGGACCTCGACTGTATTAAAAATGTTTGACTTTTACCTCTTACTGATTATCATTTTCTGCAGTTTAATTATCAGATTCTTCTGCTGATGATTTACTGTCACATTTTGTGATTGTTTACAAATTGTGTTTTGTCTGTGCCTTGATGGTCCAGGTCATGGCTGAAAATGGTCCTTGACCCACCCCACTTACCTGGGTAATGAGTAAAATAAATACATGTTCAGTCCTTGTAACCTTTCCTGTAAGTATGCTGTTTCTCTTTTTCCACACCTATTTTTTGTACCCTTTCTTTGATGCAACAAATGATTTAATCCCTCTTTTTACCATTCATTTGGAAAGTTCTAATCTATGCTCACGTTTGATAGCATTGCTTCCAAATTTCTTTGCAAATGCATTGCAGAAGCACCAGCAGACTATACAGTCATGCTGCAGTAGGCTGTTTACAGCAAGTATATTAAATATTTCATTATTAAAAGTGGTGTTTTTGTAGTCTCTCTCATCTTCTCACTAGTACTAATCCAGTAATGTTGGAAGCAAGTTTGTAGTATTAAAAGTTGCTAATCCTATTTAACAACTACACAGTAGTCTGGACTCTCAGAGATATGAGTAGTATACATGATTCCTATAAGGTGATTTTAGTGAACTACCTTTATTAGAAAAAAATCAAAGTATGCTACCTCATGTAACTTAGTAAAACATATTATTTCATAAAGTCCTTATACTTGGAAAACCTGCAATTAGTACTAATTAATATACAAAAGCTATGTTACTCTTCATATGCACGCCGGCCAGATTCATTGTTTGGGAATTTGCTTTGATGATTTTTGTGTTACTAGGTAGGTTAACACTCATTTTCATATTCTACTGGACTTCTAAAAAGTCATCCTCCTGTATTCTTAATGATGCACTCTTTATTTTAGTTCTTGATTATCTTATAGGGGAACTAAAGTAGGTTTCTGATTAACGTAACAGAGGCTAGAAGAAAAATGTAATCAATATTCTGCTTTCTGATTAATCAGTAGATTAATCAGTAGATCTCAAAAACTGAAAATTTTATTCTTAGATCAATCAAGATGTGCTTTAACATATCCTTAAAAGATGTAAAACGTAGTTATGGTGCTTCAGAATTCCTGCCCTTCTAAATGGAGGTTTGATTCTGATGAGACTTTTATGATTGAGGCAGAAGTGCCATTCAGTAACATGATTTTAATTAAAATAGTAGAAAAGAACAGTGGAAGGCATCCTTCAGTCCGTTTAACTTGAAATGAAATTTTGCATCATGGATTCCCCCCTCAAACAATAAGACAGTTTCCTATGCTAGGATCTAATCTGTCAGCTGATAACTGCCATGGTACTTCTTTTCTCAATTTATTCCTGCAGGTTGTAGTTACGGTGAAGCCTTAAAAATATATATATATTCTGTTTTATTTTATTTATCTTTTGCTGACTGGGTTAGTCCTACTAAGCTATTAGTCTCTTTTCTGGGGAGACGTGAGGTGGTATTTTTACTGTTAGGAGAAATTGGCCAGGAAACCGGGGAACTTCCCCTACTCTTTTGTCTTACTGTTTTGCATCACAACCACTAGATGCAATGGAGGACTGTTGCTGACTTGATTGTGAGAAAAACAAGATGGAAGATTCTATGAGAGCTGGAGCTGCATGTATTTTTGAGGGAAGCAGATCAAGAGGTTTCCGAAACTATCAGAACTGCGGAAATTATTGCAACAGAGTTTGAAGGAGGTGGATTCCAAACACAGGATTTATTGAGTTTGATGGACCCATGTGAACCAGAAAATGGGCAGAAGCAAGATGGATTGAACTAGCTGATTGCATTATGGAAGCAGAAGAATTGGCCATTTCAACAGGAAAGGCATGGGATTTTGGAGATAAAGGAGAAGATAGGTTTGGTTTGTGCTTGGCTAGTGGAGTAACTACTTTTAAATATACAAATCAGCAACAGGGCATTGTCAGACCGTACTCTGATGGTCCTCCTGCATATTCACAAAACAGTACCAGAATTGCCTGTTCTAAATACTTAAACCTTGACTGTGATATAAATAGGACCAGCTGGAGAGATAGGTATGTATCCTGGAGACTACCCCATCTATGGAACAGGCTCCCCATCCATGTGAAGCAGAGTTCCTCCCTAATCCAATTAAAGTGCAGCTTGGACAATTGTATGGGAAACCGGAAATTCATCCATGGTTTGGCACCTATTTCTCTTATGCAAACAGGTAACCTGTAAATGGTTTATCTCCCAGGTCCATGCTTACACTTATCAAGGGTATCAGAACTCATCAGAGATTTGGGATGCATGGCTAGGCTTAAAAAGACCCATGTAGTCATTAGCTAAGTAAACACCTGTCAACAGCATATGAAAAAATCTTATGTTGATGCTGTAACTGTGGGAAGACAAGAAGCTGTGGCAACAGAAAGGCATATGCAGTAACAGACCAAGTGAGCAACTCTGAATTAAAAATCCTCCTGTTAGAATTAAAGACTGACTTTTGTTTAAATAGATATGTTTTGGACAATATAATTGTGCCTTTAGGATTTAGAATAAAAGACAAAAGCATTTATATATTTGGGCACTGAGGAGTTCTGTAAAGTGACTTTTGAAACATTTGCTTTATTAGAAAATTTCATGTCTGAGGTAGGAAGAATGCAAGAGACTGCACCATGGAAGGGCTATTTTAATTTGAATTTTGGACTGCAACTTAAAAAGAATGCATATACAATTCAGAACTATTGAGGCTGTTGAAACTGTTTTTTCCTATCTGGAAAGAAGTGCATGATATAAAAAGGTATTGGATGAAAGAAATATGTGGAAGGGGAGGTGGTAAGTATTAGTAACACTAAATGCGATAGAAGGAATGATGAAGCATGTTTAAAATGTAATAAATGTTAATGGAATGATAGGGACTGTGAGATACTAGGGCCAGCCAAAGGGCTACTTTCTTTCTGAAGATGAAAGGCATTCAGTACAGGACTGTGAAAAAGAATATGCAGGTAATGTGATAAGGGTCATACTGTTACGAATTTTGAAACAAAGTGTAGTAAATGTAATGCCCAAGAAAAATCTTGACTTGATTGTCCTATAGGACAAAGAAATAGCTGAAGAAAATACTGAAAATAATAGCAAAAATGATGCAGTATATAATTTTATGAAAGAAAATGTCGAAGACTATGTAATAAATTCAGAAGAAATGGAGTTAAATATTGGGGGAAAATATATTGTTACTCAAGCATGAACTAACTGGAAGTGAGGAAGGAGGTGAGGGGGATTTTGACTCAGGAGAAGAACAAGAACAGATTAATGAAACATTATTTGGAGGAAGGGTACAAAGAAGGAAAAGAAAAATACAAGCTGGAACAAGAACCAAGAAAAAAGAGTAAATGCATGATATAAAGATACTAATTGTGAATGTGAACAGTATTTGAAATTATATCAAGGAGCTAATGGCAACTGAATTGTGTAAGAATGTAAAAGAAGAAATATGTTTTTTAGATATAAGATTGTTAAAAAGAGAACGAGACAGAATTGAGGCCTTGTGGGGAAACCATATTATATGGTCTGTAGTAAATGAAGACTGTTACGTTTTAGGGATTTTGAAATGAAATGAAGAAAGAAAATATTGGATGTTACAATATCTGGTAGGATGGTGATTTGTGATATAAGAAAAAGAGAAAAATGTGTATGGTTTGCTATTTATGCATACACAAATATGACAAACACAAAATATATGTTTAGTTAATGTTTGTGACAGGAGACTTTTAACTGTAATTTAAATAATTTGAAGGGAAAAGTAACACAAGATGGGAAAGTATTGAAGGTCATTATAAAATATGGAGGACTACAGGTAGGAAAAAAATGGACTTACCAAAGAGTGATATTTAAAATGGAAGTAGATTATGTAATTTCTTCTAACAGAATAAAAGAAACAGAAGAAGGTATAGAAATTGATGAGTTTTTCTGACCATAGAGCTGTATGGACAAGAATAAGTGAGAACAAATGAAGGAAAATGAATAAAAAGGGTAACTGGTAAAGTTAGTAAAACAAAAGAAATGAAGCTGGAGAGAGAGAAAACGTGGGAACAACATATGAAAATGAATGAATTTTATTTAAAATTGGTCTGTATTGTGGCTGTTTCTAAAGAAAAGTATATGGACACTTTTTAATTGTCAAAACAGAATGATAAAAAGGAATATAAAGAAATAATGGAAGAGCTTCATGTTGAAATTGAGAAAAAAAGGAAACAAAATGAGAGATAGAAAGTTGTATGATAAAACAGAAAGAAAGTTAAAAATGTTATTTAGGCAAATGCTTTTTTTCTTAAAAGGAAAGAAAGAGGAAGTATTACCTGATTTAAGAAATCAAGTGAGAATAAAAAAGGAAAAAGGGCACGTTCTTTGAAGAAGAGGGTGGTGTACAATCTACGCAAAATAAAATAACAGAAGTGGTGGAAAGATATGTATGTCAAATGCATGAAAAGGAAGAAGTTGAAAAACAGGAATGGTGTATTAAAATTTCTGAAGGTTCTAAGGCAGAACTGGAAAAGGAGATTACTTTCTGCATTTTCTCCATGGTGATCAAAGAAGGGAGATTAGAGTCATTACTAGGATTAGATGGACTAAGTTATGAATTTTACAAGCAAATGGGGATGGAAGAAAACTTGGTTTTACTGTAAAGTATTAAATACATGATTAGATAAAGGGAAGTCACAGAAAGAAATATGTAGTGGGGTGATAAAATGTATATGGAAGAAAAGGTGAAAGGAAAGGTATAAGAAGCTGGAGATCTATACTTTTAGGGAATAGTGATTAAAATGTTTATAACAATAATACAAAAAATGATGCAAAAAGTTTGAGAGGAAATGATAAGAAATTGTGTTTGGTTAAAAGGGAGAGAAGTAAAGGAAGTGTTAATAGTAAAATAAATGTGTATAGTCTTGACAGAAAAAATTTAAGATTTGTTGCATTTGATGTAGAGATGGCATTTGATATGAAGTCATGAGGCAATATGTGAAATTTTGGAAGCATATGGAATAGGTTAAACTGGTAGAAGTTATAACTTCTGAAAATTCACTGGTAAAAATTATGGTAAATGGGTATAGAAAAGAGATCAGGGTAAGAAGGGTAGTTAAGGGGCGCCCCTTAAGTATGTGCATTTTTGTTCTGGTAATGAATGCAGTTGTTCAAACGTTAATGCCAGAAATTGTTGAAGCATGTTGGAAATGAGAGAAGAAATTGAGATACCAGTACGTCTCTCTTATGCAGATGTGTGTCTGTGTGTGTGTGTGTGTGTGTGTGTGTGTGTGTGTGTGTGTGTGTGTGTGTGTGTAAGATATGCTCTAAAGAGGAGAGGAATGAAGGTCAGTCGGACTAAGACAGAATATATGGGTGTGAATGAAAGGGAGGATAGAGGAATGGTGGGTATGCAGGGAGTAGAGGTGGTGAAGGTGGATGAGTTTAAATACTTGGGATCAACAGTTCAGAGTAATGGTGAGTGTGGAAGAGAGATGAAGAAGAGAGTACAGGCAGGGTGGAATGGGTGGAGAAGAGTGTCAGGAGTGATTTGTGACAGATGAGTACCAGTAAGAGTGAAAGGGAAGGTCTACAAAAGGGTAGTGAGACAGTGGCATTGACAAGAAGGCAGAAGTCAGAGCTGGATGCGGCAGAGTTAAAGATGTTAAGATTTGCACTGGGTGTGACGAGGGTAGACAGGATTAAGAATAAGTAAATTAGAGGGTCAGCCCAGGTTGGACAGTTTGGAGACAAAGCCAGAGAGGTGAGATTGCATTGGTTTAGACATGTGCTGATGAGGGATGCTGGGTATATTGGGAAAAGGATTCTAAGGATGAAGCAGCCAGGTAAGAGGAAAAGAGGAAGGCCTAAGATAAGGTTTATGGATATGGTTAGAGAGGACATGCAGGTGGTTGGTGTGACAGAGCAAGATCCCTTTTTATCAATGCCACTGTTTCCAACCCATATAACATAGCTGGTCTCACTACCCGCTTGTAGACCTTCCCTTTCACTCTTGCTGGTACTCATCTGTCACAAATCACTCCTGACACTCTTTCCCACTCACTCCACCCTGCCTGTACTCTCTTCACCTCTCTTCCACACTCACCATTACTCTGAACTGATCCCAAGTATTTAAACTCATCCACCTTCACCACCTCTACTCTTTGCACCCTCACCATTCCTGTATCCTCCCTCTCATTCACACACATATATTCTGTCTTAGTCCTGCTGACCTTCATTCCTCTTCTCTCTAGAGCATATCTTCACCTCTCCAGGGTCTTCTCCACCTGTTTCCTACTCTCACTACAGATCACAATATCATCTGCAAACATCATAGTCCACGGGGACTCCTGTCTGTCTGTCGTCTGTCAACCTGTCCATCACCACTGCAAATAAGAAAGGGCTCAGAGCTGATCCTTGATGTAATCCCACCTCCACCTTAAAAGCATCCGTTACTCCCACCGCAGACCTCATTACTGTCACACTACCCTCGTACATATCTTGTACCATTCTTACATACTTCTCTGACACTCCCGACTTCCTCATACAGGACCACAACTCCTCTCTAGGCACCCTGTCATATGCCTTCTCTAAGTCTACAAAAACACAATGCAACTCCTTCTAACCTTCTGTGTACTTCTCCATCAACAGTCTCAGAGCAAACATCGCATCTGTAGTGCTCTTTCCCAGCATGAAACCTTACTGCTGATCACTAATCATCACGTCCCTTCTTAACCTAGCTTCCACTACTCTTTCCCATAACTTCAAGCTGTGACTGATCAATGTAATCCCTCTGTAGTTACTTCAGCTCTGCACATCACCCTTATTCTTAAAAATTGGTACCCAAACACTTTTTCTCCATTCCTCAGGCATCCTCTCATTTTCCAAGATTTCATTAAACAATCTAGTTAAAAACTCCACTGCCATTTCACCTAAACACCTCCATACTTCCACAGTTATGTCATCTGGACCAACAGCCTTTCCATTCTTCATCCTCTTCATAGCTATCCTTACTTCCTCCTTGCTAATCCATTGCACTTCATGATTCACTATCCCCACATCATCCAACCTTCTCTCCCTCTCATTCTCTTCATTCATCAACTCCTCAAAGTACGCTTTCCATCTGCTGAACACACTCTCCTCATGAGTATGTTTCCCTCATTATCCTTTATCACCTTTGCCTGCTGCCCATCTTTCCTAGCTCTGTCTCTCTGTCTAGCCAATTGGTACAGAAACTTTTCTCCCTCCTTAGTGTCCAACCTTTCATACAACTTTTCATATGCCTTATCCTTAGCCTTCACCACCTCTCTCTTTGCCATGCACCTCATCTCCACCTCTTTCTCTGTATACTCTCCTGTACTTCCTCATTCCACCACCATGTCTCCTTGTCGTCCTTCCTCTGTCTAGATGTCATACCAAGCACCTTTTTAGCCATCTCCCTTACTAGCTCTGCTGTAGTTACCCAGCTATTTGGTAACTCTTCACTGACACCTAGTGCCTGTCTTAACTCATCCCTGAACTCCACTTCACAATTACCCTTTTTCAATTTCCACCATTTGATCCTTGGAGCTGCCCTCACACTCCTCCTCCTCTTCTTGATCACCAACGTCATCCTGCAAACCACAATCCTATGCTACCTAACTACACTTTCACTGGTCACCACTTTACAGTCTCCAATCTCCTTCAAACTGGCCCTCCTACATAAGATATAATCCACCTGTGTGCATTTTCCTCGACTTTTGTATATCACCCTATGCTCCCTCTAGTTAAAATACGTATTCACCACAGCCATGTCCATCCTTTTCACAAAATCCACTACCATCTGACCTGCTGCATTCCTTTGTTTAACACATACCCACCCATCACTTCCTTTTCCCCTCTGTTCCCTTCACCAACATGCCCATTGAAATCTGCTCCAATCACCACTCTCTCACCCTTGGGTACCATCATCACCACTAAATTCAACTCACTCCAAAATGTTTCTTTCTCATCCATCGCACACCCAACTTGTGGAGCATATGCACTAACAACATTCATCATTACACCATCAATTTCCAGCTTCATAATCATCACTTTATTCGACACTCTTTTCACCTTCAAAACACTCTTAGCATACTGTTCCTTCAGGGTAACCCCTACGCCATTTCTCCTCCCATCCACACCATGATAAAACAATCTGAACCCACCTCCAACACACCTAGCCTTACTCCCCTTCCATCTGGTCTCTTGCACACACAATATACCAACCTACCTTCTGTCCATCATATCGGCTAGCTCTCTCCCTATTCCTGTCATACTGCCAACATTCAAATTTCCGACCCTACCACAGTCCTAGCCTTTCTCCTCTCTTCCTGCCTTTGCCATGCCTTCCACCTCTTCTCCTCCTTCGGCCAGCAGTAGCCCAATTTCTGCCAGCACCCTGTTGGCTAACAGTACTAGTGGCGGTCATTGTT
Source organism: Protopterus annectens (assembly GCF_019279795.1). Classification (NCBI taxonomy): domain Eukaryota; kingdom Metazoa; phylum Chordata; order Ceratodontiformes; family Protopteridae; genus Protopterus; species Protopterus annectens. The sequence goes on along the minus strand of NC_056746.1, from coordinate 1,438,536,304 downwards.
AACCCAGGCCTCGACCAATCCAGTACGTAAATATTTACTGCTGTCCACATGAATAATTTGGCAAAGTTTTACGCTGGATGCCCTTCCTGATGCAACCCTCCCCATTTATCCGGGCTTGGGAACGGCACAAAGAAATACACTGGCTTGTGCATCCCCAGTGGCTGGGTTTTGTATATATATATATATATATATATATATATATATATATATATATATATATATATATATATGTGTGTGTGTGTGTATGTGTATGTATATATATATTTATATATATATATATATATATATATATATATATATATATATATAGAGATATATATATAGATATACACACACACACACACACACACACACACACACACACAGAAATATATATATATATATATATATAGTGAGAGAGACATATGCAGATAGATATATAAGCACGTCTATATGTGTATGTGAATCTGTCCACATATCCTGAGAATGAACATTCACAGCAAAAAGCAAGAAAGTGAGACAAAACATAACACTCTTCTCTGAATTTCTTGTTGACCTTCCATTTAAGATGTTATCATTGTCACTTAACTGCTTGTTGATAAACAGTAGGGTTATGTAAAAAATTAGCTACAAAACGACCATGGTTTGCAGCTGCCTTGAGACTAGTATTTAATACAGGCTATTTTTACATTTGGTGGCAGGATAGGACAGTACTTTCCTAGTAGAAGTCAGCATATGACCAGTTTGAAAGTAATTTTTCTTGGCTCCTTTCCCTTCTGAATTTTCTTTCTAAGAAGACTAGTAATTTTGCATCCTCCATCTTTAAAAAAGGTGGGGGGGGGAGTTCAGTAAACTAAGTGAAATAATAATGTTAAAATCATGTGATCGGTGGAAAACTGTCAGCTGAACTATACGTAAAGCTCATAAATATTGAAACTTCAACTGCCTTATAAAATCAGCTGTGTTAAAAAATCCACAGTATTAACAAACCATCTCATAAAAAATTACCAACGATCTAACTACACATGAATACGTGTCTCGTAAAAATATGCTAAACACATCTTGTTACTTTACTAATACCCTAACACCAAATAAACTATGTGACAAGATTTAGTTTGCTGAACAACAATTAATTCTGTAGCTGTTCAAACGTATTTAAATGCACTTCTAGATGCACATAGTAAAAGTTACTAATCACTCCCTGCCCTTAAATATTGTGATTAATACTGCTAGGCAACATAGGCTGGCACCCGTGTTCTAGTGATTTAACTTTGCTCGAAGGGCAAAATGCTAAACTGAAGTGAAACTCGTTATATCAGAATTATTGTTGTTGATCAGTGAAATTTTTCTTTTAGGAAATACTTCCTCTTGTTAATGACAAAAGTTTCACCTATCTCGATATATTTACACATGCTGCAACAACCACAAATCGTCATGCCTATTGCTTTGCTGAAAGAAAAACTCTTGTTCTTTTCAACTATGTTTTTAAGGTTGGCCCCCTTCTTGAAAACAATTTTGGGGCTTTGATCGAGTCCAAAACCAGGGATTTATCCAAGATAATGAGTTCCCAATTTTTGTATAAAATAACTCTAATAGATTCACTGTTGTTATTAAATGTAGTAATAAAGCTCGTTCTAAAGTCTTGGGCCACACAAGCTATTTGTGAATATCCAAGGGATTGGTGACCCCTGATGTCTGTAGGTTCAACAAAATTCAGAGTGTGGTGTATGTTACCTAGAATAAATTTATTGTTTAATAATGGTTCTATAAGGCCCATTTCTCTCTTATAATTAACTTCTCTAGTTAAAGATTTAATCAAATCTTCTGGATAACCACATTGAGAAAACAAATTGCCCAAGAACAAACATTCAGCTTCAAAGTCTGTATCCAGGGAAACCATTCTGGCTGCAACAAGGACTAGATTTTCAAAAATAAAAACATTTTATTAATCCATTTTAGCAATTTTGTTCTCTGTTATTAAGAACCTTATCAGAACTGATAAGTGAACCTAAGCTATACATTCAAATTTTAACTTGGTAAAACACAAGACGTAAAGCTGGTCAATAAAAACACTGAAAACATACTGTGTTTTTTTGGACACTAAAAAAATTAAAAAAAAAAAACATTTTGCTTCTAACTCCCAGCTAACTACTACTTTTGCTTATATGTCCAGTTATACTCAATTTTATGATAGAGCAAGCTTCTGGACATTCGAAATAAACTTGCAGAGTTGACTAATCAGTCTGCTATCCTACATGACAAAGCCAAAGTATATGTAAGAATCCTATGTAATTCCTAAAAATGGTATCTGAGGACCCATCTTCAAGTCTCAGCTAATCATATGTGGTTCACATGGCTTGAAGTGATAAATTCTATTCAAAACACATTTAGATTAGTAACCCACAAGTACAGGAAAGCTAAGGATTTAATTTATAAAGATTTTCAGCAAGATTTTTTTTTTCAGTAATCATTTTTATTGTTTTGCAAAACCATTATACATTTCACACACTATTTACATTATGTACAATATTGCTTCCAATGTTTTAGTTCCATTTTGAATTTCCCTATTATACATTAAGAGTAAATATCATTTAAACCAAGTACAGGAAAATACAATCACAAAAAATTAAACATAAAAGCATCTACTATAGACAATTATAAACCAACTCAAGCCAATAATTTGTATTATTTCTACATTTTCTATCTAATCCAAGAATGTGTTGGTACACATACATAATGTCCTGACGGAAAGTGGATAGGAACCTCTACGCCAAAATAATATTAAAGATTTGTTCCCAAATTTTTATGCTGTTTATACTTTTCTTATTATTTCTAATTAACAATTTGTGTGCTAATATATGCTTAATCGCTAACAGCCTGAAATTTTGCCACGACACCTGTGCTGGGTTCAACCAATTTGTGGCTATATATAATTTCATTAGTAAACTAATATTCATAATTACAATCTTTTTGTTTTGTCCAAATTCTCCGTTGGAATATGTAAAATCAGAAATTCCCAGGAGAGTGTTGAGTTTTGGTAACCCATTTTTTGTAGTTGTAACTTTAATGAATTCCATAATTTATAAATGCACTTGCAACTCCAGAACATGTGTAACAGGTCTGCTGTCTGATCTACACACTGTGGACATTTAGGTGACTTTTTTGAATCAAATTTATGAAGTGTTAGATGGGTATAATATGCATTGTTAAATATCATCAATTGAGTAAAGACCAGTTTTTGAAGTGATACGGATTATAATGTTAAGTTAAATGCCTCTACTATTTTACTGTCGTCTAGGGATGGCAATTTCTCTCTCCAGTATTTCGATAACAAAATATGATTATTATATTTTCTCTCTTTTGCCATTTTATACACTGAGGATATATATTTTCTATCTTGTTGCAATGCTTCCCACAGATGACATGAAATAACTAGTTCCTCTTTTTTAATTTCAAAACTGGTAAAATAATTTATGGCCAAATCTTTTAACTGCCTCATTATAATTAAATAAGAAATGGGAAGATTCATCTCTTTTAAGATATCATGTACCGCTACTCCTAAGAAGGGGTATAAATCCCTTACAGTTAATTCCTTAATAAATGGATATTTCTTTAAGTCTATCAGTTGATTCCCAATAGTTATATTAGGATTCCCATCAAATGGTTGAAACATCATCATATATTTTAAAAGGTTCAAGGAGGCAAACAGAGTTTGAGTCGCCATTGCCCATACCTTGATGTGCTCCATTAACTCATATTTACTCAATGTTTTTATATTCAAAAATGGTACAGCTTTAACATTAATTCCCTTCCCTTTTATATGCTTATAATTTAGCAGTACCCATTTGGGTATCCATTTTCTACTTTCACTGTCCAAGTAAGATACCCTTACAATCCTATTGGCCTGAATCACTGTATAATACATCTCAAAATCCGGTAAATCCAACCCCCCCCCCTCGTTTTAGGAGCCATCAGTTTCTCATAGGATATTCTCATTTTTCTGGGTTCCCACAGAAATTTCCCCAATCCTATCTGAAATTGCTTAAAAAAGGATTTCGTGATTTTAAGTTGTGCTGCTCTAAAAATATATAGCATTCTGGGGAGAATGTTCATTTTTATTATCGCTGCTCTTGCCATCATCGGTAGCTTCAACTTACTCCATCTTTTCAAATCCATTGTTATTCGGTCTCCAATTGCCTTAATATTGTTGATAAAAAATTCTCTATTTTCAGTTGAGAAGTCAATCCCCAAATATTTTATTCTTTCTTCTGTCCTTACTCGTCCTATCAATGGTAGCATTGAAAAAGGTGTAGGTGTCTTTCGAGGGAATATTTTGGTTTTTTTAAGATTTAGTTTGTAATTAGCAATTTTCTCAAAGGTTTGTATTGCTGTTAGTATTTTTTCTGTATCTGACACCGGTGTGGTACTGTATATATTTAAATCATCTGCAAAAGCAGCCATCCTAACCTTTATCTCAAGAAGTACAGGTGAATTATAAAAAACATTTTGTTTCAAATGAAGAAATAAAGGTTCCAAATACAGATTAAACAGTATGGGAGACAATGGGCACCCCTGTCGAGTTCCATTTTTAATTTGAATCTTTTTGGAACATTCATGATTTATATATAAACTAGTGTATGCATTCTTGTATAAATTTCTTAACATAGAAATAAAGAGCTGAGGTATATTGAAATATGATAATGTTTCAAATAAATATGCCAAATTAACTCTATCGAATGCTTTTTGAGCATCAATTATTAAAGCATATATGTTCATATTTTTATACTTTGCATAAGATATTAAAGTATGAAGAGTTAATGTATTGTCTGTAGTCTGTTTCCCATCTATAAACCCCGCCTGTTCTTCTGATATTTATCAAGTTTATTATTTTTTTTAATCTACTAGCTAGAATAGATGTCATGATTTTCATATCAATATTCAACAATGATATGGGCCTATAATTGTCTGGATTTTTGGGATCACTATTCTCTTTCAATATCAGAATTGTTCTTGAGGCATTAAAATGAAGATCATTGCTGCCATTCGAAATTATATAATTAAAGGTCTGTGAAAGTACGGTGCTCAGAATCCCACTAAAAGATTTATAAATTTCTTAATTGCCTCTAGAACTTCATCAACTGTAATCAATGCAGTCAATTCTCCATGAGAATCCTTGTCAATCTTAGGAAAATTAATTTTCTGTAAGAACTCTTTTCTCTCTTCATCATGCCCATGAGTTTGTTGCTCACCATATATCTGATTAAAAATTGATTCAAAAATCTTCATGACATCTGACTTATCAGTATATAACGTATTGTTATGATTTATTTCGGTAATTAATCGTGTCGATTTCGTCTGATTAATAATACGGGCTAATGCTTTCGAGGGAGTTTGAATGTGATTTGCATATTTAACTAAACTTCTTTGTTCATACAGTGTCAATTTTCTGTTGTGCATAAGAAACAGCTCTTTCTGACATCTTAACAACTCAGTTTCTGTTTGTTCAGTGTAGTTACTCATCAGCTCCTGGTCCAATAATTGTATTTTAGTTTCCAGATCCAGTTGTTCTTTATTTTGGAGTTTTTTATAATAAGTGGCTTTCTGAATAAATAATCCTCTTAACAAAGTTTTAGTTGTAGCCCATTCTATATCTAATGGATGTTCATTACGGGGTATATTGTATACTAATTGTTTAAGTATCTCCTTAACTTCCTGTACTATATCTTCTTTGGTTAATAGGTATGGGTTTAAGGACCAATTATATCCACCATGATTTTTAGTATTCAAAATATCGGTCTTTAAAGTTAAAGTTATTTTAGAATGGTCTGAGAGCTGTCTAGCTTGATTAGAAACCCTAGGGTCAAGTGAAATGAACACTTCTGGAATTAAAAAAAAATCAATTCTTGACCACATTTTATGGCAGCTAGAATAGAAAGCAAAGTTTTCTGCCTTTGCTTGTATGTGTTTGTGTTTAAAAGGGTCATACAGTTTGAAATCCGTTCTCAGTTCTTTCAACGCTACCATTGCCTGCTTATTAAAAGCAGTCGAAGCTCCCAACTTATCAGTTTTAGAATCTTGGTATGCATTCCAATCCCCCCCCCATCACTATGTAACAGTTGTTATATGACTGTAGAATAGAGTAAATTGAAGCTATATAATAATGTTGGTTCACATTTGGGGCATAAACACATAAAAGTACTATCGGCTTATCCAAACTTTCAGTTTTAAGAACCACCAAACACCATCTGCCTTCTTTATCTATTTTGTCCTCCAAAATTTCTCCTTGAAACTAATTCTTGATTATAATTGCCACCCCAGCACTATTCGTAGTCCCTTCCGCCTTTACAACCTTCCTAATCCATTTCTGTTTTCAGCAAGATTTAACTGAAGGCTGCAGCAGTTAGTGGACCAAAAGGTGAGGACTGCTCTGGAAAAATTAAACCTTCATTACTGTAACATAGCCTCCTAGCAAATAGGCTTTAAAAGGCAATGATCCTTAGCCAGAATGCATGCTGTGGAGCCCCCAGCACTAGAATGCATGGAAGTAAGTAGCCAGGACATGTTTAACTTCCGTAGAACTGCCAGCCATGCCAGGAGAAGTGGGGCAGCGGATGTGTGACGTAAGCCAGCTACCCAAAATTTTGTAAATAATTGTCATTTGTATTTCAAACTGATTCATACAGATGCTTGTGCTGAAAATGTCTTTGTGATGTTTGCTTGTATTAAAATGTATCAACAGTCTGCCCTGCTGGAAAGAAAAGTAAAGTAAATGTATATTCCAGCATATGCTGAAAGGGAAGAGGTTAATCCACCTGACTTTGAAAAATATTCTTGAAATTAAATTACGTTATGGGTTAAGCCATTAAGATGTTATCCCACAGTTTTGAATGGCGCTAGAGTCGCAATGTCTGTGCTAGAGAATAGGTTGTAGCTCCTGTAGGAAGAGTGGAATGGTTTTATGTTTTATGGCTTTATGACTTCCAGCAGCCACACCACATCTGAGCAATGCTCTTGCATGTGTATTATTAATATCATCATCATCAGCCCCCTTTTTCCCATTTTTTGTACATGGAGTCGGGATATCATGTTAACTCGCCAACTCTCTCAATTTCAGTGCCACACTCCTACCTTCTTCAACACTCATGCCTGACTGTCTCAGATCTTGTTTCACACAATCCATCCTCCTCTTTGCAGGACGTCCTCGTGTCCTCTTACCTTCCTCCTGTCTGCCCCAAATCTTTCTCACCAAATTCTCTTCGGCTTTTCTACACATGTGCCCAAACCAGCATATTATTGATATGTAGGTGCTAAAATCCTGACAGCTTCTAGTGTTGGTGATGGCATGGGAAACAGAGTCAGATGACTAGATGTATGTGATGTCATTCTATACAGAACTAATGTTTTAATATTAGTGGAGATGGAAGTCACTGTAGCATTCTGTATTCTGTCTTGGATTTGATGGCAAGGACCACTCTCCTATCTTGCCTTGCTGTATTCAGTAAGTAGGAACAGTAATTCTTTTAGTCAATCTGCAATAGATAGACTAGCTAAATACTGTTTTTCTATAACTGTGTGAAACTTTCCATCAACAAGAAAGAAACTCTGGTGTTTACAGTAAATGGATATTGAGTATTCTCATGTTTTTATTATTTATTATTAAATGCATTTAAGCTTCTCATTGTGGCTGGTCCTTTTAGAAAAAATATTTAAGTTTTGAGAGTATTTGCATATATTTATTCTGTCATAACTCTGGGGACTCCTGATAGGCTTGCTGTTTGGTCAACATTACCATTTGTATTAATACAAATTTCATTCAGTATAATTGGATACCCTTTTAAGGGCCTTATATTAACTGACTGGCGACAGTGAAACTACCTTATAGTCTGAACAGAAGGTGGCATAGCTAATCTGTGCCAGCGTTTGCCAGGGGCGTGTGTGTGTGTGTGTGTGTGTGTGTGTGTGTGTGTGTGTGTGTGTGTGTGTGTGTGTGTGTGTGTGTGTGTGTGTGTGTGTGTGTGTGTGTGTGTGTGTGTGTGTGTGTGTGTGCGGGGGTGTGTGTGTGTGAAATTAAATCTGAGTATGTGTGCCAGCTACTTGGAGCAGGGACATGAAGCACTGGTTTCACAGAGAGCGTGCTGGAGGACTTGGCTTGGACACTCAGCTGAGAAGCTAACCCTACAGCTGTGTCAGTTAGTAGTCTTATTGAGGACCTGGAGGGAGACAAATAGACACCCAGACCCCCAGACCCCTGACTGAGTGTGTGCCCTTTGTGCAGAGCCGGCCTTAGCCAAAATGTTACCATAGGCAAACTAGTGTTCCGGTGCCCCTTGAGCCCCACCAACACCATGCTCATGAAACATCCCTATTTGAGCCACACCCACAGGTAGGTCACTCCCCAAGAAAGCCACTCCTGTCATTTCCTTAAATCATTTAAATGCATAGGAAGAAAAAGATACCTTGGAATGTAGTTAAACTGCAACCACTTTTGTGAACCTATTTCCTACTTAAATACCAGAGCTGGATTGTGGTCAAATAGGGCGCTAGCCAGGTTAATTGACCAGCCCCTCTAGAGAAGCCCCTCCTGCAGCAACCCCATACCCCTCCAAGCAGCAACCCCCCCCTCCTCAGCCATTCCAAAGTTCCATTATTTGACTGTTTAGCCCCAGTTACCATAAACACTCTTCAAATCTATCAGTGTATATACTGTTCTGTTTGTTTCTACAGTGATTACAGATATTGAAATAAAATAGCACAAGCAGATAGCCATTTGCTAAACAAACAATACCGTCTCACAATGAAAACAGACTTGGCATAAGCAGTAAACTTCTCTGCCCTTGAAACTCACATTCACTGAAATGGTATGAAATCCCACATTCATAGAAAATGCATCTGGCCAGTGGAGGATTAAGTTTACCCTTGGGCTTTTTTCAAGCCAAAGGCTCTTTGCACACTTTTGCAGGGCCATGCATACATATATTTATTCTTTGATTCATATGCATACATGTATTTATTCTAATTCATATGGATACATGTATTTATTCTTTGATTCACCTTCCTAATCATATTAAATTATATTCCTTGTAAAATACAGCACCACTTGTTAGAATGTGTTTTAAATTTATAGTTTTAAACATTCTTTTAGTAAGCAATGAAATAAAATGTATGAACCAATAATGACAAAACTGCCCAATTCAGAACATTTCCATCATGTCTACTCAAACTTCTGTCATTATAATCCGCCAATATCAGTAAATAATGCACAATCTCTGCAGAAGTAAAAGCCGTCTAAATAATTCCACATTAAAGAGATCTGTTACTAATGAAAAGGTTGCCGCTAGCAAACAACTTTATACTTCATTGTCTGTAGATGAAACAAATTGCCTGTTGCCCTTGAAGAATAAACTGCCTATTTTACATTTAAAAAAATGATGTAGTAATATTGCAACAGGGAATCGATGTCAAACTGACAACAGGTTCATAATTGCTTGTTATTTCCTCCAAAGGAGGACATTCTCAGGGCTGCAACATCCACCCTCTTTAAAGTACAACACAGTACAGTATCAGCAATCCAGGCAGTAGAACCCACAACCTTTTACATCAGAAGCAAGCATACTACCTGATGTGTTAATAACAATGCAAACAGACTTGTCATAAGCAGCACTAAACTTCTCTTCCCCTGAAGCACTCAGCTCCTTGTAAACTCCAGTTGACACTCCACTATATCTCTTGAACTTTGCAGCACAATAAATCTGGAAAAAGCCAAAGTTTATTGGATAGGGGGACAAAGGCCCAAAACCAGGGACACATTTTAAACATTGCTTGTATAATCTTAGAAATTTGTTAGAATAAAAATGCTTTGTGTTACCCTGCATTTCCTGAAAGATAGGAAGACCAGCTTAAATGGCTATCATTATTTAGTGAATTCATTTCTCACCGATTTGCCATAAAACCACAAATTCTAAGAGGAACAGATCAAAAGTATGAACCAAGCAAAAATCTGGACAGTTGAGAGTTATGAACTTGACTCCTTGAATCAGAAATGGTGTTATGGGTAGAGAATTCAGGCACTTGTTTCTAGTACCCAAGGTACAAGATAGGTATACTTAACTGGGGCATTTTACACACACATCCACACCCACCAGCCTGTATACACACGCAGACCCACACCAGCCTGTACGGCAGTTCATCTATGTCTGTATGCTCTTAAGGGAAATTGTGCTTAATGCAGAGATGTCTGCATCTAGAAATACTGAGTGTAGCCATTTGTATTCCAAGTGAACGGCCCTCTCCCTCTTCATTGTCAGTGGTGAATATTCAGGAACTCTCCTCCATTGTCAGTGGTGAATATTCAAGAACTCTCTTCCATTGTCACCGGTGAATATTCAGGAACTCTCCTCCATTGTCAGTGGTGAATATTCAGGAACTCTCCTCCATTGACAGTGGTGAATATTCAGGAACTCTCCTCCATTGTCAGTGGTGAATATTCAGGAACTCTCCTCCATTGTCAGTGATGAATATTCAGGAACTCTCCTCCATTGCCAGTGATGAATATTCAGGCTCCTTGATTATTGGCCCATTGCGGAGACCTAACAATCTTCCATGGAAGTAAGTAGCCAGGACATGTTTAACTTCTTTCAAGAAGTATTACTAGACTTTGGCCAATCACAAACCCTATCAACAGCCACTACTCTACCTCTTGGACTTCCTGTAGCAATTTAAAATTAACTCTCTAATAGAAGAAATGCCATCCACCAAAGTACAGTAACACACACAAGCTGGAGCAGACCCTTGCCATAATGAAATTTAACAAATCCCATGCCCCTTATCAGAGTCGCTTGTTATCAGAGTCACTTGCACTGTACAGATGTTTACCTTCTTGACCATGTCATTGCTATTTCATCTTTTCTCATTTATAAGTAAAATTAAATATGGCAAGCACTCTTAGAAATATTACTACCTCTGTCTCACTGCAGAACACTGACTGTAAGATAACACAGGCAACATGTTTCAGTGATTCTTGCCTTTGATAATACTGTATGACCAAAATGTATGTATTTAGAAATGATCCACATTTTAGAAGATTACAAAGACTGTTACATCTAGAAATAATATGAACTTTCTCCTTCCCATAGTTATCTGTGTCTCTGGATTCAGAAAAAAGTGTGTTAGACAAAATGAAATGGCATAATTCATTTTTAGTCCAAAAATGTCATTGGTTGTCTCTGTTCCTCACTGAAGTTATCAATCTGATTTTTCAGAGTCTATGACAGTAGTTATGATTGGCCTCTCTCAGGTTCTATTATGTACTTAGCAGCACATATTAAGACTGTCCTTTACTGCCTCTCCTTTTTAATTTTGCTGTTGAATATGTTACACATAACATCAGAAAACACTCTACAAGTTTGAAGTTGAGAACTTGGTCATGCTAGCTTTAAATATTTTGTTATGTGCAGATTTTTGTTGGTTGTATCATTTACCCAGGAATGTTACTTCCACCTTGTTTTGGAAATTTGGTGTTTCCAAACACTATCATGTTGAATGATAAATCTATCCAAGCCAGTAATACTCGTACATAATGAAGTAAGTGCTAAAACTCTCTAAGGCTAATACTCTGTGCAATTTATATGTCAACCATTTACCTAACTGGGGATCAAAACGACCTCTTCTTTGGACACCAGCTGCAGCTTTTACATCATTATGATGTATACTCTTCCAGAGGCAGAGACAGAAGACAACAGAATTGCCCTTTTCCTGTGGACGAACATCTGTAATCTATCCAAAAATATTTAGCATAAACTTTGAAATTCTTGATATGACTTCTCTAAGACTGTCCTCCAAGAAATGGAATATGCTGCTGTGTGAGTATCTCTGGCACCCATTTTCTCCAAGATCCCCCTCCCATACCAGTCTTTTATCAACAAACTAGGGAGAAATGACATTTCTTTATCTAGCCACATCAATTTTGGCCTTCATCCTGAAACTGGCTATACTGAGAAAGTGAGGCCCAATAGAAAAAAAATGTTATCAACTGATGCTGGACTCAGATGCACTCTTTGTGTCAGGAACCAGCCTCTCGTGCCATATCTGAATTTACATCTAGGCTTGTGTGCTACCTAAGAGACCAGCTGGCATAATGGTTAAGGTCTTTGCCTCCCATGCACAAGGTACAAGGTTTGATCCTGACCTCCGACTAATGCATGTTTGGAATTTGCACATTCTCCCTCTATCTATGTAGGATTTCTCCCACGTTTGAAAAAAAAAAACATGCTGAGTGTTTCCATCTGAAGCTCACCAGTGAATGGAGTTGTGGGCTGCAGCACAGACTCTACATGGTGTCCTATAGGGGGAAGAGTCGTACAGACCAACAGCTTTGAGCCTCTACCGTGGTGCACAATATCCTCAAGATAGGAGAACATGGATTAAAGACTGCACTCCATGGCAGGGCTAGCCACTTGACAGTGTAAAATATGGTTCTAGGTGATTCGGTCATATTGACTAATGGCGTCAAAATGGGCATGGATAGTTACAGGTGAGAAGTGGGTTGAGAATCTGACCTATGCCAGGATCCCTTGCTAACAGTGTGAGGGGTATATGTGCCCGCCATAAAGTCCAGCAGCCCTGGGGCAATAGCCAGCCAGTGTCTAAATGCCAAGCCTGGGTTACCTGGGATAGCTCTGAGCAAAAGCTGGATGTAAAACCAACCTGCCAAACATGAACTGAGAAGTGCTATGCTTAATATAGGTTCACTGACAGGACGCAGCTTGGAAGTGAATGACATGATGATACAGAGGAGGCTGGACATCCTATGTAAGTGATAGTGAGCAGTTGCAGGATGTAGCTAGATAAAGCAGGACAACATGAACTGGTGTTGATAATGGGTGACTTCAATGCACATATTGGGACAGACAGAACAGGATAAGAGGACTGCCTAAGTCCACATGGGTGGGCCAACAGGAATAAAAGAGAAGCCATTCTAGACTTCTGTCTGGCAAATGGCTTGATAGTAGCCCACACATGGTTCAGAAAGAGAGTCACAAGATCACATGCAAGCATAGCCAACATGCAACTCGGGTAGACTTCCTCCTAGTAAGGAAAACACACTGGGGTAGAATCCATGATTGCAAAGTTATCCCCAGTGTAACAGTCGGCCCACAGCATAAACCACTAGTTGCCACATCTGGCTGCAAGGAGTGGCCAGAGAAGGCTGTAAAGTCAACAGAGACCAGGCTGAAGACCTGGAAGCTGACTGTAGAGAAAGTACAATGGTTCAAGGAATTACTCAAGGCACTAGCACCCCAAGAAGTGGAGGAAATAGGTGGAGCTGAACAAGAATGGCAGTGCCTAAAAACAGCATGTGTTAGGACTACAGAAAAGATATGTGGCCAAGCCAGGTATGGAAATAAGATACATAAGGAAAGCTGGTGGTGGAATACAGAAGTCCAGGAAGTCAGCAAAAGAAAGGAGGAGTGCAGGAAGAACTGGGAGATAAAAAGATTGACCAGGCTAGGAGGAACTACTGGTTGGCTAACAAAGAAGCAAACAAAGAAGTTGCAATAGCAAAGACTAGGGCATCGGAGGTACTCTACCAACATTTAGAAAGTGACTCAGTAAGTGGCACAAAGAAACTATATCAGGTTGCAAGGCAAAGACAGAAAGGTAAAGAAGATGGTCAGACACCCTTCATAAGGAATACCAGCAACAACCTGCTCACCAGTCCACAGGACATCAAAGGCAGATGGAAGGAACATTTCCAGCAGCGTCTGAATGACGAAAACCTCACAGAAGCTGTGTTGCCCCAGAAACAGCCTACAATGAGAGAAGAGGAGCCCACACTAAAATTAAAAACAGCATTAAGGTAAATGAAGTCAGGGAAAGCAGCAGGCTCAGATGAGGTTACAGAAGAGATGATAAAGATGCTGGGTGAGATAGGGGAGAAATGGCTCCTGAGAGTACTAATAGCAGTGTGGAGACAAAAGCGTATCCCAGATGACTGGAGAATAAGCATACTCATGCCAGTGTACAAGAACAAAGGGGACCAGAGGCATCAAACTCCTAGCACATTAAATGAAAGTTTTGGAGAGAGGATAAACTGATATGCAGAGTAGTTGAATGTAAGATGGGAGATGAGCAGTTCGGATTCAGATCAGGATGCAGCACAATTGGTCTGATGTTTGCAGTGAGACAGATACTTGAAAAGAAGCTAGAGATGAGGAGAGTCTCCAACTGGGCATTCCTAGACTTGGCGAAAGCATATGACAAGGTCTCAAGAAAGCTGAACTGGGCAGTATGTGGTGGTTTGAAGTCCCAGAAACACTGGTAGAATTAGTACAGGCTATGTACAAGGACCTAGTGACTCCAGTATAAACAGTATTTGGCCTCACAGAGTGGTTCCCAATGGGAGTGGATGTACATGCAGGGTTCAGATCTGAGCTCACTGCTGTTCATACAGGTGATGGATTAATTAGCAAATGGGTCAGAGGGGAGAGATAACAAAGTTGCTGTATGCAGATGATGTGACATTACAGGCAGACTCTGAGCTAGAACTTCAAAGGATAGGAGAATGGAATGCAAAACTGAAGGCATATGGGATGAAACTAAGCACAGATAAGATGGTGGGAATGGCAACAAACTGGGGAAATCAGAAGAAGCTGAGAATAGAGATAGAAGGAAAGATAGTGGAACAGATAAACAGCTTCAAGTATCTGGGAGGGGTGGTTGAGGAGAAGGAAGTCTGAATGAAGAGGTCAAAACTAGAATCAGAGGGGCTGCAGCCAATTGGCATAGTGTCAGGTGTACAAAAAATGGCACACACGGAGCTGGAGAGCAGCAGATCCAGTAAAAACAAGGATGATACTACCAGTAGATTCAAAGTACAAACAATTTATTTCACACAAAGTATATGCACAAGCTTTCGTCCCTGCTCAGTGAGGAATTTCTTCAAAGTAATTCAGTTAGTAAAACACACTAAGCATACAATCAATACTAAAAACCATGTTCCCCCTTTTTTTACTACACTGCTAGTAAAATATATCTTAAACAATAAATAAACTTTATCTCATCTCTAAAATACAATACTGTCTTTCGGCTTTTCCCGGTTAGGGGTCGCCACAGCGGAACTCCGGTCCGCTAATGATTGGCAGTATATTTTTACGTGCTGGCTTGCCGGGCCTAATGCACAACCTTCAACGAAGGAATGCCCATTCACGCATGTTGACACACAGAAGATGCTGTAACTGAGAATCGAATGTGCAACGTCTAACTGTGAAGCGACAACGCTACCGCAGCACCACCACTGCAGTAGTCACATCTCTAAAATACAATACATTCCGTAAAACATTCATTAAAATAACTATTTAAATTTTATTTTTAAAATATAATACACTTAAAACATTTCTCAGTAATTTTCATCTTTCCAGAGCTTTTAGTTTTAAAAACATGCAAGTGAGAAACTGTCATTTAATCCTGGCCACTGCAGGGAATTCATCCTTAATTGCCATAAGGCTTCTTGTTTTTCTAATATTAATGCCCATGGCCCACCCCTTATAAATGGTTTTATTGTCTCCAAAATACCAAATTTAAAAGTATGGTCAGGATATTCAATGTTATGTCGGGCTAAGGCATTTGTTTCTTTCTTGTTCCTTATACCTCTTATATGTTCGTAAATTCTACTTTTTAATTCCCGCTCTGTTTTGCCTATATAAAAACATGGGCATTTTGTGCAAAATGCGCAATATGCTACTTTCTCTGTTGTGCATGTGCCTTTACTGGTAATCTTCACTATGGTATTGTTGATGTTAAATGAACTACCCTCATAGATGTAACAACAATAATTGCAGGTCCCACATTTTTTCATGTAGCCATTTTGTTGGTTCACATTTGTATTTTCTAAAACATTTTTATAGTTCTGCCTTTTTTATATACAATAGTAGGTAGTTCACCTACTATATTTCTGGTGTCCCTATTAGTTAATACCACCCAATTTTTAAATAGGATGTCAGCTACATTCTTACTACTATTATTAAAAATTGTGATGAATGCACTATTGAATTTCTTCTCCTCAGATGTCTCAGTATTTTGACCTATTTCTTGAGTCTGTGATTCTATACTTATGCTAGTTATGACCTCCCTGTCATTCCCTACTATTTCTTCATGTTGTTTTTTATCTAATAATGGCTTAAAATGTCCCCCCTCTCTTTTATTTACCACTTCTAACATCATGCCATTTATTAGTGAATTGAGGTATCTCCTCTTCTGAAACATGCCTTTCAGGCGATCACATTCATCTAGGAAACTTTCAAATTCAGATACCATTCGTGCAGCCCTTACATATTGACCTTTTAATACAGTTTTCTTTTGCTTAAATGGATGAGAGCTACTAAAATGTAAAAAGCTGTTTGAATATGTTGGTTTTCGATAAATTTCAGCTTTAAACACCTTAGATTTTATTAGCCTCACATCTAGGTATGGTATTTATTCAACTCCAACAGTATGTGTGAATCTATGAAAAGGGGTACACCCATTCAAATATTCTAAAAACTCAGGAATAGTCTCACCTGGCCCCTCCCAGTACATAAAAATATCATCCAAAAATCTCATATAACATATACAGTGGGAGAAATAATTTGAATTAAATAAATATTTTTTCTCCCACTGTAACATTATGATGTTAGCATATGTCCCACCACAAGTTGAACCCATTGAGACACCTTCTATTTGCAAATAGTACACTCCATCAAATAGAATAAAGTTGTTATGCAAAACAATACTTAATAGATATTCAAAATTATTAATTCTTACCTGTGGTACATTCTTTTCCAAAAGATACTCACAGAACCATTCTACCTCTGTCTCATGGGATATAACAGTATAGAGGTCTTTCACATCTATACTAATAAAATAACCACCTTCGCTATAATCTAATTGATTTATTCTTTCTAGAAAATCCCATGAGTCTTTACAGATACATTTCTCTTCAGATACAAACTTCTTTAATCTGGTGTCTAAGTACTTTGCTATGGGTTGTTTGGCAGACCCACGGGTGTCTACAATGGGTCTCATTGGGGGGGTCATGTAGATCTTTATGTAGTTTAGGTAAACCAAACATACAAGAGACTTTTGGGGGGGAAATAAGCATGTAATTCAGTTCTTCTATAGAAATGTTTCCCTCTATAGAGGTCATTAATTTCATTTTTTATTTTTCTCAATGCCCCATTAAATTCATTTAGTGCTGCCCTTTTATAGAAACACCCTTCAAGTATATTTTTCATTTTTATGTTGTACAATTCCATGCTCATGATAGCAACCCCACCTCCCTTGTCTGGTTTCATAACCCTGATCACTTTATTTCTTTGAATAGACCTTAATAACTCATTTTCATCTCTAGACAAATTCTGGGCTACATCCATCAAATTCAGGGTATTTACACTACGAAGATCAATCTCAGAGAGATGTTCGAATAACTGTAGGGAGGGGTGTATGGGAGGGTTATAAGTACTTGATACATACCTGTATAACCTGGCTCCCTGTATAACTGACATTCTGAAACTACATATTTAAATTCAATTTTCTAACAAAGAGTTTCAGGTCTACCAGTGTTTGACTAATATTCAACTTTTGTTCAGGTACAAAAGATAGACCCTTAGAAAAAATATCACATAATTTTTCACAGATAGGTACATCAGAATAGTTAAATACTTTAAAGTCCTTAGTGACGTTCTCAATGATTGTGGGATATGGTCTAGGATTTAATTCCAGGTACGGTTCCTCTCTCTGTAATTCCCCCTCATGTTCCCCCTCTGATTTTGATTGTAATTGCCTCTTCCCCCCAATTCGTTTGAAGGGTTTCCTTCTGGAATGTGTTCTGGTTGTTCCTGGCTCTGAGACGTTCCAAGCGCCTCAGTTGTGGGAATTCTTCCTGTTGGTCTAAAAAATAGTCACCTTCATTTTCATTAGCTGCCGAATTATTTCTGTACCTACTATCCCATATTTGTGAATGTGGGGGTTCTGGGTACATGGAATTATTGGCATAGTCCACCCTATCTCTTTCAATCGTTTTCATTTTACGATTTTTTTATATCTTCCAATTGACTTTCAGTGCTTTTGAAGATGTGATTATACTCATACAAATTATTTGTATGTGATGTATTCTTAACAATGTCTATCCGGATCCTCAGCCTCCTTATTAAGAGTTGCAATATCAGCTTGGTTATGTTTAATAACCAGCTCAAGGTATTCAAACCCATGATGATCAAACATATTAAGCAATTCTTTGTGGAAGGGGGAATTACAGACCAAACCTGTTGGAAACCGCCACATTCTGAGCCCTTTGAGTACAATTTTTAAATGTAGGCATTCTTTAAAGTAAATATTATCCATTTGCAGTTTTTTGATTTTCAAAAGTAAACTGTCTAACTTTTGTAAGCTATTGAAATAGTTGTTACTTACAGGTGTAGTATCAGTTCCAAGCAAAAAAACTCCCATCTGCATGTAGCCATTCAGTAATATTAACGGCTTCATGCCTATTAACAGAGCCATTTATCCTGCTTGAATTCTGGTCTCCAGCATTCTGATTTGATTCCCTTTGTTCTCTATGTTCCTGTGATGTTGATGGATGAATGCCATCAGCATTAAATCCATTTTGGTTCCCTGAGATCAATCGTTGTGTCCTGCTGCTTGTCTGAGCTCCGGGGACATGTACTTCCTGCTCCATTATGGAAGCAGATTGACTGTTAGATTCAAGCTGCCCTTCTCTCAAGAATATCCAAACACTGCGTTAATTTGCCAAGTGAGCTACTCAGCTCAGCAAATGATTAGCTAAATAGCATCATCGAATCTCTCTCCTCAGTGCCAGAAATCATCAACTCAGAAAAAAATGCAAAGTAAACACTAAAGAACAAAAATGGCACACATGGAGCTGGAGAGCAGCTGATGCAGTAAAAACAAGGATAATATCACCAGTAGATTCAAAGTACAAACAATTTATTCCGCACAAAGTATATGCACAAGCTTTCGTCCCTGCTCAGCCAGGAACTTCTTCAAAGTAATTCAGTTAGTAAAACACACTTCATTTAAATACTAAATAGACAGTCAGTAAAACACACTTCATTTAAATACTAAATAGGCATACAATCAGTCCTAAAAAACATGACCCCCCCCCCTTTTTAGTGTCAGGTGTAGTCTGTGACAGAAGAATGCCAAAGAAGCTGAAAAGTAAGGTGTACAAAACAGTGTTGTGACCAGTACTACTGTATGGTACAGAAACCTGGGCAGTAAAGGCAGAGCAGTTGAAGAAGCCTGAGGTGACGGAAATGAAGTGCCTGAGAAGGGTGGTAGGATACACACTGTGGGACAGACTACGAAATGACATAAGAACAAAAGCCAAGGTAGCTGCAATTGCAGAAAAGATCAAAGAGAACAGATTACAGTGGTTTGGACACATGCAGAAAAGCAGAAGACAATCTGGTGAGGAAGATTTGGGACAGACAGGAAAAAGGTAAGAGGAAGCGAGGACATCCAGCAAAGAGGTGGATGGATTGTGTGAAAGAACTGCGACAAGTCAGGCATGAGTGTTGAAGAAGGCAGGAGTGTGGCACTGAATCAAGAGAGTTGGTGACAGTTAACATGATATCCTGACCCCATGTAGAAAAAATAGGAAAAGGAGGGCTGATGATGATTGTGTGCTATCTTCAGTGTATGCACCCAAACCTCCAAATTAAACACCTGTCCATTATTCCACTTTTGGATTTTACAGACCTCCTGTAGAAACTTTAAGCCCCTGTCTTATTGTTGTTGCTTTTCTCTAGAAATCTTCATGGTAGAACTAAAGTAGTTCCAAGTGGACAGTGGTATAGATTACATTTTCACAGTGGGGGGGACTTGGTCCCAGTTGACACTACACTGATTAAATGTTCAGCTCTCCTGCCCGTTTTCAGAGATGACCACAGCACAACATGCACCAGAGAATTCATGCATTTTAACTTGAAAGAGCCATTTTGATCAGCCCACCCACCTGGTGAACAAATACTTAAATAAATTCATAGCCTTCTGGATCTGGTGACCTCAAATAGAAGTACATTCATAGTAACTTATTGCAACAGGAAACACTGTAAAATTAAAATGGACAACAGAAAACACTATCTTTATTAAAGTACAAGACATGCTTTTTTAAAAAGAGAAAGTCCCTGTACACCTCACCTAAGCTACTTTGTCTACACTAATCTGGATACTTTTTCTTACCCCATAGTTCAACAGTCTCAACAAAAATGAAGTCTCACCTTGTGACAAAACAGAGAGTCAAGTAAAAACAGTTGATTAATCCCACAGAGGAAAGCTGACATGATCTAATTCTATGTATCCCACAACAGAGACATATTATGTCTAGTGCAAATATAATTTATTTTATTTGCATTTGTTTAAGCAGGATAGTCCATTGGGCCCGAAGAACCCGTTTTCAATGGAATCCTGGGGAGAAAAGCTCCACATACAGATTACACAAGGATGAGGATATACATATACATTACATTTGAGTTAAACTCTGTACAATGCATGTGATTAAACATGTAGAGAGAGAGCTAAAAAGCACAGGTTATATGGGCTATGCTATATATATATATATATATATATATTTTTTTTTTTTTTTTTTGAGGAGAGTCAGTTCGTATGCTGGTAGTCAATGAGTAATGCTACCTGGGATTTTGAGTGACAGAAGAGAAAAGTAGTAGTGTAAAGAGTAGGTTATGAGAGGTGAGATCAGTATACTGGTAGCTCAAGAGTAGTGCTACCTGGGGTGTAGAGTGAATGAAGAGAAAGAGTAGTAGAGTAAAGAGTAGGCTATGAGGGATGAGAGCAGGAGCATGCCCATGTGGAGGTTAGATGGGAGTGGAGTGATTTTTTAAAGGATGGGAGGCTTGTAATGGTACGAATGGAGGGAGGAAGGGAGTTCCATAAGCATGCTAGTGAGAAGGGCAGGAGGTTTTGTCCAGGAGGGTGGAGGGGTCTGTGAATTTCTATGAGGTTTTCATTGTTTGATCTTAGATGTCGTTGAGTGTGGTGCATTTTAAAGGTAGAAGAGAGTGCGGGGCAGAGGGATGGCTGGAAAATCAGTTTATGAGCATATGTGAGTTGGGTGTAGGAGAGGTAGTTGGGTAGTTCTAACCAGTTCAGTTTGTGGAGTGGTTCACAATGGTGGGTTGATGATTTGTTGCAAGTGGCGAATTTGGCAATTTTATTGTAACAAGAGGATAGTTTGTTTTTGAGAGAGGATTGTAGGTTAGAAAGAAGAGGTGCCCCATAGAGAAGGGAGGGTAGGAGAAATGTTGTAGAGAGAGTAATCTTAGTAGCTGAGCTGAGGAATCGATTGTGACGGTAGAGCATGCCAGGTTTTTGGTGGGTTTTCTTTATGTTTTGTAGTAGATGGGAACTGAATTTAAGCTTGTCATCAATTTGAATTAATAATAGTTTGGTTTCTGATACAAGCTCAAGGGGGATGTTATTTTGGCTGGAGATGGAGAATGATTTATGATCAATGTTAGTGGTTTTTGAAGGAGTAAATATCATGAGTTTAGTTTTAGCAGCATTAAGAGCTAGATGGTTGTCTTTTATCCACTTTTCAGTGGTGGAGAAGGCTTCCTGGGTTAGTTTTAAAAGAGTTGGGATAGATGAGGCAGCACAGATGATTGTGGAATCATCTGCATATTGTATAATGTTAGCCTGAGGGATAGCGTGGAAAAAGTAATTGATGAAAATATTAAAGAGAAGGGGGCCCGGAATAGAACCTTGTGGAACACCTGTTGGGGTATTCAGAAAGGAGGAGGTAGCTTTTTTCCACTTGACTGCTTGTTGTCTATTGGAGAGATAGCTGTTAAACCAGTTGAGTGAAGAGAGAGAAAGGTTTAGATTAGATAGTTTAGTAAGAAGTAGGTTATGGGAGATAGTATCAAAGGCCTTAGAAAGATTGAGAAGAATGGTAGATACAATGAGTCCAGAATCTCTAGCTTTATTCACAGTTTCAAGGAAGGATAGGAGGGCTGTCATAGTACTATGATGGGGTCTGAATCCACGTTGGGTAGGGGTTAGTAGATTGTTGTCCAAGAGATGGGGAAGGAGTTGATGAGACGAACAAGACCTTCTAAATTCCCCCCTGCCCTTCATAGGATATTTCAACCTATTTTCCTAAGACTGCTAAAGTACCTTTTGAACTTGCAAAAATCTTTAATGGGTAGTTTATTTACAAGCAGAAAAGGGGAAAACACATTCTGTAGGTTCCAGGTGTAGCCTCCATTTCCTCCCCCCAACAATTATTTCTTTGATACATTTCTTTCTCATGCCTTCTATACCACGGAGTCAATGCAACAGAGGTACCCTCTGGCAGACCATGTTGGAGATGCCAAACAGGGTAATTAGGTATTTGGGAACATATGTATAAATAGCTGATGCCTTTTGGATCACAGAAATTTAATTTCAATGACAACTTTAGGATGACAGCTGCTGTCAGTTTTCTAGGCTTAGTACCAGTATGGTGACATTTAAGAAAGGTTTGCTTTTTTTAATATTGCGAGGATAGCAGCTGATAAATCATCAGAAAGAAGAAATGCAGTGATATAGCAGGACTTGTGTAAAAGTTGCAATTGCACTTCTGACCAGATAAAAGACAATGTTAAAATGGCTTCCCAATGTTAAAGCAGAAGATTCCTTACAAGCTTTCACCAAACTATTTTGGTGATTCTGACAACTCCTTATTTGCCTTTTTGCCTAGTGGCATATCATATTAATAATCATTGCCTGACTTGT
This sequence comes from Protopterus annectens, assembly GCF_019279795.1. Classification (NCBI taxonomy): domain Eukaryota; kingdom Metazoa; phylum Chordata; order Ceratodontiformes; family Protopteridae; genus Protopterus; species Protopterus annectens. Next base: position 1,438,513,537 of record NC_056746.1, on the reverse strand, counting down.
AATGAAGCAGAATTTACATACATCTGGCACAGTTTACTTTGGCAAAGCTTGTATGGGCAAATTGCACTTATATTGGCTAAATCTTGCTGATTCTATGATCAGACAATGCTTTTTTATATAGTGAAGTAATTAAAAAAGGAATTTGAGTTTTTTTTAAATAATTCAAGTATATATTGAATGGATGTCTGCTTAGAAAGCAGAGGACTCCTTTCTATACACTGCAGAAACTTCAGCCCTATGTGCATATTTCAGTATATGCTCACAGAGTGTGAAGGGAGTAAACTGCAGTTATGCTACTAAAATATATCATTATATGATTGTTGTTGGTTTTGTTTTGTATATAATTAATTTCATAAGCATGCCTCTGATGTCATAATGGCAGCAAGTGCCATAAGCTCACCTTCTCGTGAACACATCTCCTTGCAGTGATAATTGCAACATACCAATGTTAAAAAGACTCCATTTAATCAATAACGTAACCTCATTAATAGTCTATTTTAAGAAACAAAATATAATCGGTAATATATTTTTCAGAACATATTCCTCAACAGTTAAATGGCATTCAAGAGTTCAGACTTAGTGCTCACGCCAAGATAATGTGAAGTAAATATCTAAGTTAAAAAAAGGGAAACAGACTAAAGCCAAAATGAAGAACACTTTTTTTGGACTAAGAATATTTACTAGAAAACTGAATCTACAATGTGTTCTACCAAGTACTGAATTCAAAGAGCTAGTATATGACACCCATTTGAAAAAGTGTAGTACATGTACTCCTGTTCTGAATTCTACTTTAGATGCACTTGAAAATAAGAATTTCTGTGATATGTTTTAATTTGTCATTACATGAAAGGACTGCACTTCAGGAAATACAGTGAAAACAGATGAGTAATGGAATCATTATTATGAATATATCTATTTATGGTGATAACATTTCCAGTATGCTGTCAGATGCTGAAACTTATCACATTATGAACTTAAATTTTGTTAACACCACCAGATATGTTTACAGTGTCCTATTTGATTTGTTACAATACGTTTATTTTCCAGATATGAGTTTTGCAGGTGTCATCTCTTAAGTTAGGATATTTATGTAATGTTCTTAAACTATGTAAAAGCAGTGACAATTCATAATTTCACCATATTTCGGTAGTAGTGATTTCAAAACTAAATGTATGCTAATGTTTAGACAATGGGATGGATTCACACACACCTATACCAAGTGTACACGATCTGGATTCAAGAATATTCCCTACCCCATTTTTTGTGCTCTCCTACTCAGAAAGATTAGACTAACTGTTGAAGTAGTCTACACATTGTGGTAACCTTTATAAATCCCCTTTTATATTTAAGGTTGCAAGAAAATCAGTAAGAAAACTAAAAGTAGGAGGAAGAAGAAGGGAGTCATGCATGTTTTGTCTAGTTCACGCAGAATGGTGTACACTTAGTGTAGGCGTTAGTGAATCTGGCCCAGTGTCTTAAATCCAGCTGGTCAACAAACTAAGTCTTATATTAATGATTCATGGAATTTTTAGATTAAGTTAAAACTATAAGCTTTGGGTAATGAGAGCACTGTTTTTATAGTGAATGTAGAACCTTCTATATGCATCCATAGCACAGGACAAAGGTATAAAATGGTGAGTGAATATTTAGGCCCTGTGTACCAACTCAAATCACTGATTTTCTTAGTTAAAAAAAAAAAAACATTTGTTCTCCCAACATTTCTGACAGAGTAGTCTAAAAGTATTTTTTTTTTTTAAATCTGTTAACTGTTTACACCCCCCCAAAAAAATGTTCCCAATCCACCCCTCTCTTTCCTATCATACCCCTAGTATTTGCAGTCTACATGTGGAAGCATTCTGTGAAGTCTCCTTGGGATGTAACATTGTCATCATCAACCCACTTTTTTCCATTTTTATACATGGGGTTATGGTGTCGTCAGCTGTCATCACCTCTCCCAATTCAGTGCCACTGTCCTACCTTCTTTGACACTCATGCCTGACTGACAGTTGCATGTCTTCTGTCACACAATCCATCTACCTCTTTGCTGGATACCCTCATTTTCTCTTGCCTTCCTCTCTATCCCAAATCATCTTCAACAGATTGTTTTCTAGTTTTCTGTACATGTGCCTGAACCACCATAATCTGTTTTTTTTTTACCTTTTCTACAATTGGAGCTACTTTGCCTTCTGCTCTGAAGTGCTCATTTCTTCTTCTGTCCCACAGCTTACATCCTACCACCTCTATTTCCTCATCTGCTGTGCCTTTACTGCCCAAGTTTCTGTACCATACAGTAGTACTGGTTGCACCACTGTTTTGTGCATCTTACTTTTGGCATTCGTCTGTCATATACTAAAAATACCTAATGTAAACAATATTGTTGGAAGAAAATAGCTAGATTTTGATTTTTTTCAGCCGGTTTTACTGTAATTACTGCTGTACTGTAGTGGCTTGCTCAGAATTGCTTACATTTAATAATATGGTTTAATAAAAAAAAGAATGAAATAAGTATGGTTGTCTTGCCCTGAGCATAGATGAATCTGGGATGTGAAGGAGATGAGACTGCACAAAATACAAAGTTGTAATGCTAATACTTCAATCTGATCTCGCATTGGCCTAAAAGAAAGGCAGAAATGTGTAGATATACCTGAACATTGAATATGGCAGATGATATTATATGGCAGATGATATTATTAGATCTGAAATTTATCATTCTATAAAAGACAGACTGACCCTTTTATCATTAAAATAATAAAATGTGCCATTGGGCAGGCTAATAACAAAGCTGTTTAACCAGATGGAATAATGGCTACAACATGAACGGTTTCAGTTGAAGAAATGAAAGTTCCACAAAGACATTTGACAAATTAAGAATAATGAAGACATTTCAGAAAATCTTAAGGAGCACCAGCATCATTATCAACCTCATGAAGGGAGATGTCAATGTGTAGGTATGATCAAAGCACTGTCTTACTCCTGCTGCATGAAAATTTTGTATCCTTATATTTTCAAACCACCTGATTTTTATCTGTGAAGAAATCCTAATGGAGTCCTGTAATAAAATTCCTACTATCAAAATGAGAAACACACTTGATTTTAACTACCAGCCAGATCCAGAAAAACTGCTGTGTAGCAATATCAAGATGTACAGGTGGCCGTCACTAAACTGAAGAAAGCTTTTACCTCCATGATTCTTGAAGTCCTGCAGATGGAAGTGAAGGTATTGTGCTACTGTACCTAATTTATCCAGATCACGAGACTTTTACTTGACCAAGTGCCTTCCCCAGTGCTATGAAATTGTTTAAACACCGACCCACTCACCAGATGAAGTGAAATAAGGAAGGCTTGTCCTCAATGCAACTTTACTGCCCACCATCTAAGTCCTCTCTCTAATTGCCGGTAAAAGACATTTTTCTATTTCAGTTGACAAATAATGCAGAATAAATCAGCATCAACCCCCTTTTTTCCATTTTGTACATGGGGTCAGAGTGTCACATCAACTGTGAACATGTTCACACTGCAGGCTGGTTTTATGAAGGATCTTTAATTTTGAACACCTCTATTCAATGATACAAAATTCCAAGGAGTCTGTCACTAGTCTGTAGGACTCTGACAACTGTTTTGTTCATCTCCATATCAATGATAACATCCAACCTGCATTTTGTGTATGTATGTGTGTACATATGTATGTTTAGATATACTTTTTTTTGTTTGTTTCTAATGCTTAAAATTTGACAGAATTTCAAACCATCCTTTCATGAAAAGGGCTGTGACTGCCTGATCAAGGTATTAAAAATAAGGACTGTACTCTAAATCACCATACGGCTGACCTTGACACAGTTAAACACTACCTCCCTGGCAGTCAATATACAGTGACTCAGCACAGGGGACAGTGCACCAGTGCCACCTTGAGCAAATTGCTTCCTGATATCTTCATCAACCATGATCTATAAAAAAAATCCAAGAAAAAATGTACACAGTTTGTTTACCATCCTTGTATGTAGATGTGAATCCTGAGTAATTTGTTAACCAGAAATGCTTGCTTATCAGGGGAAAAGGCTACCACAGTAAAACTTATGTTTACAATTAGACCACTTTTTTCTCTAAATACTATTAATTTTGATTTTGTAATAAATGTTAAAAAAAAAGTTATGTACTTAACATAATAATGGATTGGTGTTGTCCATTTTCATTGTTCCTCAACTGATGGGTCTCTGATACAACGTCAGATCTGGCTTGGCCCTTTTCATTAGATCCAAGGATCCAGCTCTCGAGCTCCTCCCTTAATCATAATGCTCCACTAACTTAATGTACCTCAGATTGAGTGTGATGCCCCCTGAAAATAATAGTTTGCTCTATACAGAATCAATTGGGAAGAAACAATGAAGATAAAACTGGAGCTCAAACAAGAAATGATGGGTTCCCAAGAAAAATCCCTTAGTTGTCCTCCAGGAACAAAGGGAAGGGGGTTGGGAGGGTAGGAAGTTGAGGAAGAATGAAAATGGACAACACACCTCCATCATTATGGTGAGTACATAATTTTGTATCCGATGTTGTCCTTTTCATTCATTCCTCAACTGAAGGGACAGAGTCCCCACCTGGATGAACCTTGGCTGGTCCTCATGGAAGGATATTTTAGAGTACTGCAGAGCCAAGGGCAGCTCTATTCCAAGAAATCAAATTAAATTTGTAATGAGCAATAAAGGTATGAGCACTGGACCAAGTGGCAGCAGCAAAAATGTCATCTATCAAAGCTCTTGACCAAAAAGCAGAAGAGGTCACCATAGACCTCATTGAATGTGCTCTAAGTGGCTTAGTCAAAAACAAAGCTCTGTTTATAAACCAAGCATGTGCAATCAGTCAACAATTTGGCTAAAGTCATTTTGGAAACTGCCATGCCCAATCTGTTATGAGAAAAGGAGACAGTTGGTCAGATTTTCTGAAATCTTATGTTGATGAAGATAAAAATGAAGTTGCCTCTGAATGTCCAAAAAATGCAGTATATATTCACCTTTATTGGAAATTTTTGAAAAGAAAACAGGAAGGTTAATGACCTGATTAATGCTAGACTCAGAAGCCACCTTGGGTAAGAAGGATGGGTTAGTATGTAAAGACACCCTATTCTTATGAAAAATCCAGTAAGGAGGCTTGGACAAAAAGGCCTGGAGCTGAGATACTCATCCAGCTGATGTAATGGCGACTAGGAAAAAGGTAATTTAGGATATAAATTTTAAGCCTGATTTGGCGGACGGTTCAACTGGACTTTGGGTCAAACTTTGAAGTGAGATAGTTAAGTCCAATGGAGGAGTAGTGTCTTTGACAAAGGTGCCTTTCAAAAACACAAAAACATTTTGACCAACTTAGAAGAAGCCAAAGAAGCATGATTTTCACCAGAATGAAAATAAGAATTGTGGATCATCTGGACTTTGACAGTAGCGAAGCTATCCCCCTCTTTGAAGAGGGATGATAAAATCTAGGACTATGGAGATTGGGGCTGAAAATGGCTCCAAATCTCTCCGGAGGACCCAAATAGAAAACCTCTTATATTTACTTTTGCAAACCTTCCAAGCAGAAGCATTTAAAGAGAACAAGAGGATATGTTGGACCGGGGAAGAAAGTTTGGCTGTCTAGCTATCATGTCCAGATGAACTATCCCTGTTAGATGAGACAGAAGTTCTGGTCTCTGGTCCAGTATAAAGGGTGGATACAGAAGATGAGACCACAGAAAGGGAAATCAGATTTGACAAGGTCAGAAGGGCTCAATGAGGATTAATTTCCTCTTTAACCAGTTGGCTTTCTGCAGAAACTTGGAGTAGATGTAATGGGGGACAAACACAGACAAGCCCAGAGGGTCAGTTGTGAGCTGAGAAAAGAGATCACAATTTGACATTGACAGACCAGTGTCAGAATGGACCTGCTTAGTTTGTCTGCAAGCACATTGGATTTCCCTGGTATATGCACTGCAGTGAGGAAGCGACCAGAAGAGATTGTCCATTGCCACACACTCATTGCCTCATGACAAAGAGAATAAGACCTGGTCCCCCCCCCCCCTGTTTGTTGATGAACTAGACCACAGACATATTATCTGAGTGCATCGCAATTGTCCAGGAGGGGAAAGCATGTTGAAAGGCCTGCAATGCTACAAGGATGGTTGTCATCTCCAGGACATTGATAAGTGAATTGGCCTCTTGAGGGGGCCACATAACTTTGACTACCCTTCCTAAGAAATGCCCCACAAACCAGATGGGAGGCATCCATAGTCACTGTAGCTACTGGGAGAGGTAAAACAAAAGGACAGCCCTGAGAAATTTTGTTTGAATGGATCTAACAACGGAGGTGTTCCTTACAAACTTGTGTAATCCGGGCAGGAGTGCATAAGGGCTGTAGAAGAACAGACCACTGAACTGACAGGGTCCACTGCAGAATCCACATCTGATATCTGAGCAATAGGACTAGAGTTATCGCTTCTCCCATAGACTCTAATACTTGCAAAACTAGTTGTGCTGGAGAAGAGGAATGTGAGATCACTTCCCTTACTAGGATCTGTTGGTCTGTACTCTTGAAAGGGGAAGAGATGTCATCAGACAGTGTCTAGATGAGCACCTATGAACTCCAACTTCTGTGCAGGAATGAGACGTGTCTTGTTGTAGTTGACTGTGATGCCTAGATTGAAACACAACTAGATCAAGTAGTCCCTTGGTTGTAGAAGTAGATGTTTGGTTGGAGCAGTCAGGAGCCAGTCATTTTGAAATGGAAACACCCAGAATCCTAACAGTCTTTGGTGAGCTGCTACCCCCACCATGCATTTGGTAAACACCCTGGGGGCTGTGGTGATACCAAAGGACAGTGCTTTGAACTGAAAAAACTGTCTCTCAGCTGGAGGCACACATATGTTTTAGAGCAGCTGTTTATTTTGATGTGATAGTATGCATCCTGAAGATCTGTCAAGCACATCCAATCATCCTTTCGCAACAGGGGCAAAATGGACTAAACTGTGACCATCCAGAACTTTGAATACTTTACTTACTGATTTAATTTGCTGAGCTCCACAAAGGGTCTAAAGTCCCCTGTCTTTTTTTCACTAAAAATAATCGTCAATAAATTCCAGATCCTATCTGGTGTGTGTGGGGGGGGGGGGGTACTTCTCTGATAACCTTTTTTTTTTTCTAGCAGCTTTCTTATTTCTAGAGTTGCTGCCTCCCTCTGATTGGGTGGAACATCAGAGATATTTCTAATTTTTATGGGGTGAGTTTGGGAAAAATGGTATGAAATAACCTCTAGATATTATCTTCTGCATCCAGGAATCTGTTGAGATGGACACCCAGGCTTCTAGGTCCAGGGACAAGTGTCCCTTGACTACCTTGATAAAAGCAGCTGGGCAACCTTTCAGGAGCACTGATAGGGTCTGTCTAAAAATGAATCCCTGAAACACTGGTTTTGTGGGTAAACTCTGCTACAAGGACAGAGTCTTCCATTAGAGTTCCCCCTGTGCCTCTGGGAGAACCATCTCCTTGTGAGTCTTGGAAAGGAACTCGGGACTTAAGACACCATATTTTCCTATCTCCCCGTTGATTTCATGAAAACTGTCTCTGAAGAATAGAGAAACAGATCCGAGTGATAGACAAGGTCTTTCCTTCCTGCTCAATTCTGGAGAGCATTTACTTTACCTTCGGGCTGAACAGAGAAGATCCCAGTGGTAGACAAGGTCTTTCCTTCCTGCTCAGTCCTGGAGAGCATTTACTTTACCTTCAGGCTGAACAGAGAAGATCCATCACATGGAGCACTGATGAACAAAGACTTGAAGGACTGTGCAAAATCACACAAGTACATCACGCATGTCTCTTGATGGCTATGCCCAAACTTCCCACACTTGAGGCACTGTCTCCAGCATGGGAAATGAACCTCAAGGATTCATTAGATATAGACTGAAAGGTGGATAGCTTTATAGAAACCTTATTCTGGTCTGCAATAGACAGAGACCAGTAAAGAGATTTGGAAAGCTCCTTTTAAATCTTTTTAACCTGGTAAAGTGTGCCAGATAATTCAATGACCACAGGACAAAGGTCACTGAGGCATGGACTCTCTTTCCAAATCTGTCCAAGGCCCTAGACTCTCTGTTGGGTGGATGGATAGAACTGCTGTGCTCTGTGAGCTCTTTCTTGATGGCTGGTGCTACAACCATGGCATCTACTGGGATCTCTTGCTCCAGTGTGCTCTGTCCTTTTTGTGGGGCTAAAAACCTATCTGGTCACTTGAGAATTGGTTCCACAGTATCCAGTTCCTTCCATGCATGATATGAGACCAGGTTTATGAGCTTATAAGTCAGAGGGGTCACCTAAGATGTAGCTGGGCCAGACCCAAAGCCCTCCTGGAACAGTGATTCCTCCTGCAAAGGGGGGGTGGGGTGGTCAGAAGACCATCCACCTTTTTGCTTTAATAGTTCCAGTATTTTTCCAAAGAAGACATACTCAGGTTGAGATCAGGGGGGATCCTTCACCCTCATCAAAATTAGTGTCCTTGTTGAAAGACTTCTAAGGGAATCCAAGTGTCGCCTTTTACACATCCTCTTCATATGGATATCATCAGTGGGATGGTCTGGTGAGGTATTGGAAGTAACAAGGAAGTTGCTAGGGACTGACTGGAGTCTTGTTAAAGCAGGCTGTCCAGGTGGGATAGAGGTATGAGGTTCAGAACTCAAACCCAATGGTGGAAGAGAAACAGGATCCGAGGGAAGCAAGAATGTCCTTTCTCTAGACAGAGAAAGCCCTCTCCACCACCACAAAGGCAGTGAATCTAGGAAAAACTGAGGCCAGTAGCATACAAGCTGAAGATGAGCCCTGAACTCCCTCAGAGCCTCACCTCAAGGAGGGAGTTAGACCAGACCCAATCTGTCCAGTGCAAAAGTATCTAGGGGCAAGGATGGCTCTGATAACTTCTGAATTGACCCCGATCCTCATGAGCCAGCTATAATGTTTCAGATCTGGGAATCCTGCTCTGAAAGTATCAGAGCCAGATGACTCGGGAAATCTGACAAGGAAACCTTCAAGGATCTCTGATCTACAGCCTCCAAAACCACTAGACAAATCAGAGAAGGAAATACGATTATTGGGTCATTGGAGGGGGCAGGGTCACAGGTCAAAAAGAAGATGGAGTTGGGATTACCCCATCTGGATCTGTGCTCCAAGGAACATTCTCATCATCTTTATCTACCTCTGCTTCAGACAAGCTCCTGGAGGACTTAAGAGAGGAGGTGGTGAATGGTGGCCTAAAATGTCTCCTTGAAGTTTCATGAAGGAAAGGTGAGTGGAGCCACGGAGAGATCAGCTCAAATGAAAACCTTGGTGATTGGTTCTGAGATGACCTAGGCTTAGATAAAGTAGGATACAAAGGTGTCGAATTTGACTTTATTGAAATTTTGGCAGGAGGTTCAGAGGACTGTTGTGGTAGAATGGTTCAGGAACTTTTTTTAGGGTCATTATCCTTTGGGGTTGATTCAAACTTCCCCTTTTCAAACCTTTTGGAGGGGCATTGAGCCCCAGTAGCTGGTGAAGAAGAGGAAGAGGGAAGAAGGCCTTGCTATGCTAAATAAAGTACAGAAGAAAGGAGGTTAAAACTCTGCTATAGCAAAAGAAGATTTTTTTATATTACTGTAGAACAGAAATGTACCAACAATGGTACCTAGAATACCTTCTAGAGAGTAGGAAATTAAAGATTACAGGGAAAGAAGCAAAAGTACCAACAATGCTGCATCATCCAGTACCCAGATAATAAGAGAGTAGGAAAAGAAGTGCCTGATGGCTAGAACTCAAACTATTCAGAAGTAAGTGAGAGAGTGAAAGAAATGTGTATATAATTTAAAAGGAATAAAGTTACAACTGTAAGATACTGAAAATTCACCCAATTGAGGTATGGGAGCAACTCAAGAGCTGGATCCGTGAATCTAATGAAAGTGACTGAGCCAGATCCGAGTTCAGATCTGAAACCCATCTGTTGAGGGATGAATGAAAATGACAACGCCAGATCAAATGTTTACATTTCTGAGCAGTTCCTTGTCTTGATTCATATTATTTCATCAGTGATATTGTTTTCACATATGATAGTCTATAAGCAAATAAAATAAAACAATGTCTATTTATATGTTTTGCTGTTTATCACAATCATCTACCTGGCACTAAGATTCACAAAAAGTAAGACAAAGCAGTTTAAAACAATTTGCAAACATTTATACATCATAATAATGCCTTTATATTGCAGCTTACTGAGGTAACCCCTATTTTTTTTTCTATGCAACACCCCTCACTTCCTGCCATTCCACTTGGAGCAGTTTTACTTTTTCCCTCAGTTGTGATTCTCTTACCAAAGCTATGAACAGGGTCACACCTTATTTACTTTTTAATACACTAACTCCTTCCTCAACTTACCCCTCCTGTCCTTCCTCCAATCGTTAATAAAAATGCAACCTCCTGTGCTTCTGATATCTCACATTCTCTACTCTATTTTCATTTGCTGCCCAGTACCTGTTAATGCAAGATCTACAGATTTACATCTTCTCCATACCTCCTCTTTACCACTTTATGTCTGAAAGAATTGATAAGACTGTAGTATACTGGAATTAACTGGAAACAACTGAAATGAGACTGGATCGAAAGTCTTTATCTGTTAATTACCCAAACTCATGCTGAACAGCTGCCAGTCTCCCATTTATGGGCCAAGTCTTGTGTACTTTTTTTAGAATTAATTTGGCAAATACTATAATTCATTTAATAAGGCTTTATTGGATGTTCTCAATATCTGAATAATGTCTTCATTAACAGTGCTTTTAAATAATAACCATCTGTAGAAATGCTGGGATGTTGGTTAGTAGTAACAGTGCTGCTAAATATATCCAAAGTTACTGCACATCATATTGTCCTGAACAACGTAATCTGAGATAGTCTTTATTTGACCTGTCTTCTGTACTCAGGCTCGAGTGTCTGTATTGTAGCTTAATCTTCTCTGTGATGTCAGGTCAAATGAACTAACTGACTTCCCTAACTTTAGCTGAAATGTATTTTAATAATACCAAAACTCTGTAATGCTTTACATGCCTTCTTAGCCTTGGTTCTCAGGCCTTGTCTTGTATGTGCTTTATTTAACATTCCATTATAGAACATTCTGTGACTGCCAAGATTGTGCCTTTCTCTTGAGAAAAGAACATTCGGTATTTCTGTATTTTCTGCACATTTCATGCTTATCTTTCTTTTCTAATAAACTGTCTTTATCTGAAATGGAATTCAGACATGTCTGGCTCCATATTTCAGGACTTATTCTACCTAAATGCACTATAGTGAATTTACTGAGAATAACTGTCTTTTTTAAAATGTCTGACACTACTTATTTAACCTTTTAGTCTGTATAATGCCTAATAACTACTTTAAAATGGAGGTCCCTAATCTAACAGTTGCCTCTGAGGTCCCTGATGAAAGTCTACAGGGACCTACTTTTCAAGTTACCTTACATCTGTATTGCTAACTACTATATACAACTTTATGCTATCTGACTCATAATCTGAAAATAAATTTTCTTTATTTGGTAAATAAACTTGCAATTTTAATTTTGACCACTAGGTGTCACGAGCATTTATGGCCTGTTTGGATGGAAATCTCTCAACTTTGATAGGCAATTGTTTTTCTTTCTTTCTTTTTTTTTTGTTGTATAGCATATAGAGCACGATGGCTATTTTCTGAAGACTAATTGAAATTGACATTAAAGAGATAGCTCTATAACTCATCTTGAAGCATAATTACCATATACTTTAATAACTTGTGTCTATAAATTTTTATTTAGATTTGCTCTATAATGCTACTTACCTTTTATAACTTTTTTGTGCTATAATAGATGTTTGCCTCCTAAATTTGTGTCTGAAATATTCTATGAATATTTGAGCTATAATAGTTTACTAAAACCTATACTTTTTGTATTTCAGATCTATCCCTTTGCATTTTCTGTTAATGTCCTTTTAAATTTCTGACTAATATACAATAATGTAAAATACACTGTAATCTGTAAATGTGCACGCTAATCTGTAAACTAATTAATAAATTAAGCCTTCTTTTTTATGTCTTGAGTGCACTGAATAGTTATTACTACCTATTCTTTAGATAGCTTATTTTAATAATTTACTAAACTTATGCTTTCTATATTACAGGTATATACCTTTACATTTTCTGTAAGTGTCTTTTTTTTAACTTTAAATAATTATTGTACATTAGTCAAAAAGTGTACTGTAATCTGTAAATTAGTTAAATTAATCCTGCCATGTTATACCTTGAGTATGCTGAATAACTATTACTACCTATTATTTAGATAACTTATTTTAATAAGCCTGTAAAAGATAATTGTCACTTTACCCTTAACTAATGACTGATTAATATGAAGAATGATATAGTAGAAATGCATGATGTAATAAGCTTGTTGCAAATAAGTCTGTCACTTTACCATTAACTAATGACTGAATAGTGTAATTCTGTTACTTTACCCTTAAACTAATGACTGAATAATGTAAAGTAACTGAATATTATTGTTATATTCTGAAATTTGACGGAAATGTACTATACTGAACATGCATAAATGAGTATGAATGTCATATTCTGACTCGACTGAAATTTACATTAGCATGATACATATTTATATTGAACATTTAAAATAGCTGTGTATATTCTTAAATCTAACAAAACTAATACTAAAAGAATTTTTTTTGCCAGTATTAACTGAACACAAATAAAATCATAACTGAAAACTGGTACATGTTATATTCTGAAAAACAAACTAGTAGTACCTTTTTCTGTCAGTATTGTCTAAACATCTATAAACTGAAAACTAGCACTGTTTTTCAATTGTCTGAAAACATGAGAACATTTTGGCAGTGTTACTTGAACACAGATAAACTGAAATCTGTTAATGTTATATTCTGGAGACTAAACAATTAATACCTTTCTGTCAGTATTTCCTGAACATAGATAAAAACATAAACTGAAACTAGTACTGTTACATAACTGTCTGAAACAGGCATACTTGCTTTAACTGATAAACTGAACTACTACTGTTAAATAACTGTCTGAGAATATACATACTTTAACTTGTACATTTTAACTTTAAACAAACACTGAAGAAATAATTGAAACACATAACAAGTCAACTTCTGCACCACAACTCTTGTCAAATTTTACTCTGCCTTGTCCCAGTCACTGATGCCTTGTGCAAGGCTGGGTGGCTAAAGTTCTTGATTGGATTTAGTATCAGGTCCTTAAAATAACATTTGCATCTTTAACAATTATAAATTGAAAGCATTGCTTATTGCCCAGACATTATTTACATTTTTCTGCACAAAATAAACATTTGCAGCTTTAACAATTATAAACTGATAGCAATGTTTATTGTGCTGACTTTATTTACATTTTTCTGCATGAAAAAAACATTTGCTGCTACTAGAGTCTTGCAAGTCTGTAAGCAAACTAACCTCAAATGAAACAAAAATAGTAATGTAACACTGTGAATTTCTGCATCTATACAAAATGAATTTTAACTGTTGAACATTTTACGTTTTCTCTCATGACCCTTAGATTTTAACATACACTTTCTCACCATAACCATTTCTTTTAGCTGACATCTTAACTTTTCAGTACTACTGAATGCTGCAAGAATTTATTATTATTATCTACAATTTTCTTGGATAAATGGTAAAACTGTAAATGCATTAAATTGATCTTTACTATACTGCATTATGGTATATAGTACTGACTTTAATTCAGTTTGCTAAGATGGCTGCAATCTGATCTGATGTGCTTGGTAAACTGCCATTTCTGTATGAAATATATTTATTTATTTTATTTATTTTACATTTGTTGACCGGGCTGGTCCGACTGGATATATGTCCATTTTCAGCAGAAGCGCGGGGAGAAAAGCTCCAAAAGCATACATTAATAACAGAGAAAAAAAATTAGCTATGAGAAGATTCCTTAGCATATATTTTCAGAAGAAATATTAGAAATTAACTACAAAAACTATAAATTGAATAGGGGTACAAATTGAGCATGATAGAAGAAATAGGGAAGTGTTAGTTGAAGTTCTGCAATCAGAAAAAAAGGAAGTACTTGTGAGGATATAGAAAGCTAGTCAGGGTTAGTACATGAGCAGAGCCAGTGGGTTTTGAGGTGAGATTTGAGTTGGGATTTAAAGCAGGGAGGAGAAGAGCGTGCAATGAGATTGTCAGAAAGGGAGTTTCAAATTTGTCCTACTGTGTTTGAGAACAAAGAGTTTCCGGCCATGTTATAGGATTTACAAGTGGAAATAAGAAGTTTATTAGAACAGCGTAGGCTTTTAAGATTGCAGTAAGGAGTAATAAGCGTAGTAAGTATGGGAGTATTAAAGGGTTTATACAGGATTTTATGGGCTATGGAGAGTTGGTGAAATAAGATTAGGTTTTGTAGCTCAAGCCATCCTAATTGGATTAAGTTTAAGTAGTGGTGAATTCTAAAAGTAGAGCCAGAGGAAAATCTAGCAATACTGTTGTAGGCAACAGCCATTTTGCTGAGGTTAGCTTTGGACAGATTAGTGTAGATAGACGAGACATAAAGGAGGGTGGAAATTAGGTGTGAGTGGGCGATGGATGTTCTGGCAAGTGGAGTAAGGAATGGTTTAATTCTGTACAATGAGCCTAGTTTTCTGTTAACTAGTTTTATAGTGTTGTTGAGGTGAGTGTCAAACCTTAGATTGTTGTCAGTCTCCACTCCTAGGAGCCTGGTAGTTGGGCCGGGGGAAATATAGGTGCCATTACTTGACAAGACAGAGAAGTTGAGTGGAGAGGATTTACGGGTGGGGGAGAAAAGTAATAATTTGGTTTTCTTGGGGTTTAAGATTAAGCCACTCTTTAGGAACCACATTTCTACAGTTTGGAATGTCTGTTGGGTGATAGAGTGAAGTTTGGAGGGGGAAGAGGCAGAACAAATCAGAGTAGAATCATCTGCATATTGTATACAGGTTGCAAGTGGAATAGTAGTATGAAGATCATTTATGAAAACTGAAAACAGAAGAGGGGCAAGAATTGAGCCTTGGGGAACTCCAAGGGAAATGGGTAGGTGGTTGGATAAGTTATTGTGCCAAAGAACTGCCTGCTGTCTATTATGAAGATAGGAGTGTCTAGTGCAAAAGATTTAAGTAAGTTTATTAGTATCTTGTGATTGACCATATCGAAGGCTTTGGATAGATCAATAAAGAGAGCAGAGGTAAGGATGCTATTATTCCGGTTTTTGTCAATGCAGTCAGTGAAGGAGAGGAGGGCTGTTGTGGTGCTGTGGAATGGTCTAATGCCATGTTGACAGTCAGCTAGTAGATTGTAATTTAAGAGGTAATTTAGAAGTTGTTTTTGGACACATTTTTCCATGATTTTAGCTAGGGGTAGAGTAAGGCTATGGGTCGGTAGTTTGAGAGTTCAGTTGAGTTACCACCTTTGTGCAGGGGAATAATATGTGATATTTTCCAGATTAATGGAATGTAGCCTTCAATGAAGGTTCTGTTAATTAGGATGGAAATGGGATAGGCTAATGTTTTAGCTGCAATTTTTAGATATTGAGCTGGTAGCTGGTCAGCTGATTGAGAGGAGGATTTCAGTTTGTGGAGTAGAGAGCATATTAGTGATGTGGGTACAGGTTGCAGTTGAAATAAGGGAATAGAAGTATTAGAGGAGGTGGACAGGGAGGGGATATCTGGGGAAAGTTGATTAGATAGAGACTGGACAGTTTCAGTAAAGAAGGTTTTGAAGGCATCAGCAGTTTGTTTTAGGTTGTTTAGGGAGGAGCCTGAGGGGCATGGGGTGTCAGAGTGGCCAGGCTTTAAGAGTCTTTTTTTTCCTGCCCAGAACTTTTGTGGATTATGTTGGTTAGCTTGTTGTAGATGGCAGTAGTGGTTTCTTTTATCTAGATGTATGGCTGTTTTTGTAATGTTTCTTATTTGCCTAAAGTTTAGTTGGTCAATGGGATCTTTAGTTCTACGGTATTTAGTCCAGAGTTTATTTTTCAGAAGAATTGTATGCCTTGTGTCCTTTGATAGCCAAGGTGTGGGTTTTGAGCTAATTTTGAGAGATCTTTAGGGAGTGTGAGTCTGGAATAGATAGAAACTTTGAGCTGAAGTATGAGAGCATCATCCAGTGGAAGGTGTTTAAGAGGGGACCAGTTACAGGCTGTAAGTTCAGCTTTGAAGGTTTCAGGGTTAAAGTTTTTATTAGTTCTGACCATTTTGAATTTAGTTGGGTTAGGGGTATCAGTTTTATCTGATTAAGTAAGTAAGTGCATGGTAACTTAAGTCATCAGGTAGTGTTCCTACTGTACAAGTTAGGTGGTGATGATTAATCAGAATCCAGTCTAATATGCTTTCTTTGTTATTAGTTTTGTTATTTCTAGTGGGAGCTTGAATGGTTTGTATAAAACCATGGAGATTTAAAAGGGTGGGAGGGTCTACTGAGGTGCAGGTTATCCAGTTGATGTTGACATTGCCCAGGAATATGGTTTCTTGTGGGAAATGAATGGAGAGCCAGCTAAGGATCACTTCTAGGGTACTGATGTTATTTCCAGGGGGAAGGTATAAGCAGATTATGTAGATGGATTTATGGGTATTAAGCTGAAGTTTGGAGATAAGGATTTTGGCATTACTTAACAGAGGGAGGTTTGTCATGTAAGACAGTAATTTGCATCCCTGTTTTGTAAATAATTGCTATCCCACCACCCTTTTTAGCTTTAGGGTCCAGTCTGTGGATGTTATAGCCTGGGGGAATAATCTCACTGTCTTGGGTTGCTGGTTTAAGCCAAGTTTCAGACAGGCAAAGGATGTTGAATGAGTGTATATCTAGCAGAGCATGGAGCTGGGTAATTTTATTATTAATACTACGGATGTTAAGGTGAGCTATAGAGAGAGAGTTAGGGGGTTTGGAGAGTAGATTAGAACTGGAGGGTGGAAGACTGATGGGGTTAAAAGTGGTAGTGTTATTTGGGCCAGGGTTGGGATGAATGTCACCTGCTTATAGGGAGGGAAGTAATCTTTTTATTAGGAGTGAGGGTTTAGTGAAAATGTGTGAGGATTTTTTGTGTACATGATTACTGTAGGTAATGTGGACCTTTCTATGAAATTTTGCAAGAAGGTAGCTGGGAGAAGAAATGATGTTAGAACAGGCTTGGGATGTGTTAAGGGTTGGTGAGCTAGTAATTTGAGTGAAGGTGTGTGATTCCAGTAGGGTAAGTTGTTCATAAGAGTTGAGAAGGTAGGGTAAGAAAAGGAAAGGAAAAAGTGAGAATAGCAGGATGTGTTTTAAATTGGTTGAAGTAAGTAGGTAAGGCATAGTGACAGGACAAGTGTATGAAAGTAAATTAGGAATAAGAAATGGAAGTGAAGACAGGAAGGGAGGAGAGGTAAGAGTGTCACTTGAAAGGATGCAGGTGGGTGGTTATTGGTAGAGCTAGATGGGAGGGGTAAAGTGTGATTGCTGTGAGAAGGAGGGGGTGTGGTAAAGGAGTATAAGTTTAGGAGTTGTAGGGGTGGGTGGAATTTGGGGTAGGTGAGTGGAGTGAGCCTGCAGGGCGAACGGAGCGGGTTCAGACAAAGTGGAGGAAGGCAGTCCGAAGACAATCAGTGAAAGGCAGGTGAGGTGAGTAAGAGTGGGTGAAAGGAGTGAGAAAGGGGTTAAGCTGAAGATCTTAATAGAGAAAAGAAATACATTTATCAGTATGGGACAAGAGGAAAGGATTGGAAGTATTAGGTATAGCAGCGAGTAATTTAGTTAGTTTTAATGCAGTGGGTAGAGAAAGTACAGTCTTAGACTGATTAAATATGGTAATAAATATAGTACAGTCTTAGATTGATTAAATGTGGTAATAAATATGTTTATGTAAACTGATCTGATTTTATAAGTTTACTTGTCTGTTCTTTATAACATAAAAGTTGAACCTGTGACTTTAATGACATATATGATTTTTCTGCACAAATTCTTTTTTTTGTCAGTCTGTATTAAGATATTGTTTATGCTTTGCAACACTTTAATACAATGCTCTCAACTGTAAACTCTCTATTCTGTGAATTAACTTTTCTGATGTACCTTACAAGACATAGCTGTATACGGTTACCCTTTTTTTTCTAACCGGCCACACCCAATATGTCTTTCAGAGCACTTGAGCTGTGTCAGATGAGCTGGAATTTATTTTATCTTGAACCCATAAATCTGCATGCTTCTGTCATAACCAATTCTTTAAAATCTGTACATTTGCACAAACTACTGCATGCAAATTCTTACAAGTGTCATTTGCGTGCACTTCTGTACATTCTGTAGCATTTTTATTTTTCTATAAAAACTTGTTACTGAAGTCTAAAACATATAACTGATGATATGTTCATACCTAGTACATAGCTGTTACACATTTAACTGTTGGCTACTGTAACCTTTGACCCTTTAAATTCTGACAAGACTGCATTTGTGTCCTCTAATAAAGGTTTATTTGTAACTGAAGTTGACTTGTTAGCTACTGCAATCTTTGACCTTTTAAATCCTGACAAGACTGCATTCATGTCCTCTAATAAAGGTCTATTTGTAACTGAAGTTGACTTGTCTGTATTAATCAGTATATTATTCCCTAATTTTCCTGTAAACACTGAAATGTTTTTATTTCTTTTAACCTTGAACAATGACAGATTAATGCTCTGATTTGGTGCAGGACTGCTGCACCCTTTACAGATAGATATGGAATGCAGTTTTTCTTTAAATTTCTCTGAATTAGTAGCAATTTTATGTTGCACTGAAGTCTGTTTTTCATTTATATTGGAATTTACTTTACCAAAATCTACACTCTGATTCCTCTTATCCTCCCCTCAGTGCAATATTTGTACTTGATTTTGAAAATAAGAAACTTGGTGAAGTAATGTAAACTTGATACACTGCTGCATGTTATGTACGTTAACTGTATTGACATCCATAGGTTTAATACTGCAACTTAATTCTGCACTTTGACTTACATGTATACAAGAATTTGTATTATTTAATTCTAAAACTGTGCTGATAACCTGCTTCTGTGAGTTAAGCCTTTTGTGTTTAGACATATTTAACATTCTTGCACTAATAACCTTTAACTTTAAAAGAACATTTCTGGAACACAGTTGTTTAGACTGCTTTACCCAGGTTTGAAATTTAAGCCAAATATTTATTGATGTCCTACCTGTAGAAGTATTACTTGACATGTTTATACAGCAGGTATGCATATTACTTTTACTGATGAATTTAAACTTTTTTTGAGCTGTTAACTAAAAAGTGCATATAAAGTCTTGCATAACTTTATGATCCTGGAAGAATGTGTCCTGTTGTCTGTAGCTTTTTAACCTTTTCCTTGCTTCTTGGCTGTGTGATGTCACACTGGAAACCTGAAAGTTTGTGGAGATAGCTGTTAACCGGATAATGTATTTTATGTTCTGAAGGAACACTGCTGAGGTTTGTTGATTTAGTGCTGGTCTGCTGAAGTTCTTTGAGGCTTTTTCCTGAAATGAACACTGGTGCTGTGCACTTTGTTTAATAGCTGTAATTATTGTATGTAGAGGTTGTCTGCTGTGTCTGTTTTCTTCATGAAGTAGCGCTGTATTACTGAAAGGGCTGCTCTGTAATGAGAAACAGTAGTGCCATCATTTCTGGCTTATTCTGTATGGAGTTTACAGTCTTTAGCTATGGAAAAACACTGGTATGCTGCTGAAACTTCTATTGTGAAACTGATAGACTGGAAAAAGTGTCACTGTAAACTATTATTGAAACCTTGAAGTTAAGTTGGCTGCTGCACTAAAACTGTACTTGAAAGTGTTGTACAGCTGTCTCTATTGAAGTTCTGAAGTGTTCAGATTGAACACAGATCACTGATAAGGTTGCCTGGAATGAAAGACTGCCGTTCTGTAGTTTGCTGTGTAGAACACATGTAGTTGAACGAAACACTGCTATTCTGTAGATGTTTTGTAGAATACACATAGTCCGACTGCTGATGCAAGGTTACTGTGGGGTTTTTGGGAGTTACTTTAACTGTTTTACCCCATTCACAGTAGCTCACCATTGAAAGAATTGATAAAACTGTAGTATACTGGAATTAACTGGAAACAACTGAAATGAGACTGAAATGAAGGTCTTCATCTGTTAATTACCAAAACTCATGCTGAACAGGTGCCAGTCTCTCCTTTATTGGCCAGTTCTTGTGTACATTTCAGAATGAATTCTCCAAACACTGTAGTTCCTTTAATAAGGCTTTATTAGATTTTCACAATATCCAAATACTGTCTTCATTAACAGGGTTGATAAACAGTAACAGTCTGTAGAAATCCTGGGATGCTGGTTAGTAGTAACAGTGCTGCTAAATATATCTAAAGTTACTGCATGTCATATTCTGATTGTCTTGAACAACGTAAACTGAAATAGTCTTTATTAGACCCGTCTTCTGTACTCAGGCTCGAGTGTCTGTATTGTAGCTTAATCTTCTCTGTGATGTCAGGTTGAACAAACTAATTGGCTTCCCTAACTGTATCCAAAGTATATTTTAATAATACCAAAACCCTGTAATGTTTACACACCTTCTTAGCTTTGGTTCTCAGGTCTTGTCATGTATGTGCTTTATTTAACATTCCATTAAGGAACATTTTGTAGCTGGCAAGATTGTATCTTTCCCTTGAGAAAAGAACATTCTGTATTTCTGTATTTTCTGCACATTCCATGCTTATCTTTCTTTTCTAATAAACTGTTTTTCTCTGAAACTGAATGCATACATATCTGACTCCATATTTCAGGCCTTATTTATTTATTTATTTATTTATTTATTTTTATTTATTTATTTATTTCACATATGTTAACCAGGTTAGTCCAACTGAGTTTGCAAACAAACCCATTTTCAGTGAAGACCCAAGGGGAAACAGCCCCAGCAAACATAAGCAAAGATCAACATACAGGATAAAACTCTATTAAAAATAACAATGCAAATACAAAAGTAATTATAAAGAGAAAAAAAAGAAAAAAATATGAACATTAAAAGGGTTACACTAATAACAATGGTCTAAAATCTACTACATATGAAAGTAAAAACAAAAAGATAATCATTGTTCAAAAGAAGGAAAATGTATAGACATTGATAGGAATTGGGGGAAGATAAATAGTTTGGAGAATGACATGGGGAAGAGAAAGGAGGGGGCTATAGTCAGGCTTTAGTAGTAGAGCCAAGGGTTTAGGTTAGTTTAAGCAGATGTTAGGAGATGCAACAGGTTATACAGTAAGACAGATTGATTAAGACTACGTGTGGTCAAGGCAACTGCATAATTTCAAGTTTAGCAGGTGGGATTTAAAATCCTTTTTAAAACAGGGAAAGGAAAAGTTGGCTCTATTATGGAGAGGGAGTTTGCTCCAATTTAGTGAGATAGAGTGTTTGTAAAGTAGTTTGCCAATATTCCTTTTGGGTTTATAAACTGAGAGAAAATGCTGACCACTCTGAAGAGGCCGGGGGAGAGTAGAGAGTAACAAGAGAGGTGAGAGCAGGGTAGGCAGAGGGGTTGTTGAGTATGGAAAAGGTAGTGTGGATTGTAGGAGAAGGTGCGGAAATTCCAGACACTGAAGTTCGTTTAGTGAGAGGCAGTGATGCGAAGAGAGTGGTTGGTTCAGAATAAATCTGACAATTTTGTTGTATGTTTGTTCCAGTTTCTGCATTGAGGTAGTTTGGATATTGGTAAGGATGGGGGAAGTGTATAGAAGACTAGGTAAAAGAAATACCTGTGCAAGAGTGTGTTTAGTGGCAATAGTGAGAAATTTTCTGTTCCTATAAAGTAGTCCAAGTTTTTAGTTGCTTTTTTTGACAGCCTGTATTGTATTATTCTACCTAAATGTACTATAGTGAATTTACTGAAAAAAACTCTCTTCTAAAATGTCTGACTACATATTTTACCTTTTAGTCTGCATAATGCCTAATAACTACTTTAAAATGAGGGTCCCTAATCTAACAGTGTCCTTTCTACCTTTGACAGCAAGTAATACATTTGCGTTAAAACTGGTTTATCATACTAGCTCAAATCTTTAGTGATCAATGCCTGTTAATTCCCTAATGCCCTTATATGTCTTTGCTTTCGCCATTTACCTTTCAGTTAATCTTGCCAAGAAATCATCGTACTCTACTCTACCAATATGTCTAATCTCTATTACTGTACAGCATATTTTGAACTCCCTTCACTATTTGCCCCTCTCTGGTACCACTTGCTAGCTTCAATACCCATTTCCTAAAATAGGAGCCAGACAGCTGGCTTGTTGATGACACTAATTGCAAATGCAAATTAATCAGGAAAATGTTACAGAAAGCCATTTTCAATTAACTTAGTTTGAACTATTCCTCATTCTCGTGTGACTGTGGAGTAGGTGTATATAATTACGGGCTTGTCCTCCACAAATGTTTTAGGTTTTAACCACTGTGTGTGCCTTTGAGAGAAATTTTTCAGTTTGGATCTGTGGTAAGAACTGATAGTAATCTCCCAAAATCTACATCTGCCATCTTCCTTCATTGTTACCTTGCTAGCAATTTGCTATTTCTTTTTACTCAGCTTGCCACTAGCATAATCTCCATTTTCTCATTGTCTGAATGTCTCATACCTTATTCTAATTCAAGTAACCAAAACTACTACCTGTCAACCCACACACTTTTACAACATGCGTTTTCCCATATTATTCTCTCTCGTTTGTTTCCTTTACCTATAAACAATAACACTGCATATGCAGATTACGTAGTTTATGCACCCTGCACAAAATCTGCTCCCTCACTATACCTCCTGTTTTTTATTCTTTATTTGGTGCTCGGTTCCATCTGTGTAGAGGTAGTTGTGTAAATCATAGAATGGCAGCTTCTAACTACATTTTCATCCCTTCTCCTTTCCATGGCATTTCCTTTTTTCTCATCATGTTCTTGTACCACTTAGCTTTTGCAGCCCTATCTAAAGCCTTGAGATTACCATCTGTACCCTCAAGGTGAATTAGTTTGCCTCAGAGACTGAACCCGTGATATTATCTTCTGATTACACAGTATGTTATCGCTAAGTCTCATACTCCTCCCTTTCTTTTTCCCTAATCTCTGTTACTTCCATAGCCAGTACCTCTCCCTTTCTTCTGGTGCATCCTCTTATTTGCCTGAATTCCCTCTCCTGCATCTGGCCTTATCACCTATATGTTTTTTTTTTCCTTTATCCTCTCACAATCTTACCCTACCAGCACCATACAAACTTCATAAAATCTTTTCTTCATCCCTGTCCATCTCCAGAACACGCACAGCCAACACAGAGACCACCTCCCTGTGTAGATTTCATGCTATGCTTCCCTGTTTTCTTGCAGATCTTTTACTTGTCATTTCCCTACCTTTCGCTGCACTTTCCGTGCATTAATTTATATCCAATGGTAGAGCACATTCTGTGCATTAATTGGTTATCTCCATTGGTAGAGCACATTTTGTCCATTAATTGGTTATCTCCATTGGTAGGACACATTCTGTGAATTTATCTCTATTGGCAGAGGGCATTCTATGTGCATTAATTGGTTATCTCCATTGGTAGAGCACATTCTGTGCATTAATTAATTATCTCTATTGGTAGAGTGGGATGAAACCCTGACTATGACACATACGACCTGAGGTTGAATATTAACTCAATAACCTGGTAGAGCTGGCATGGACATTAAGAAGAGAATGCCAAGGATGCACCTGCTTCATGGGAAGGAAGGAAATGCAGAAGTATGAAGCTATGCATGGTCTTAGTGGTTGTAGTCCCAGTGGAGATTGGATCTAGCTCATAGAGAGCAGCCTCCAAGAGTGGCAGGGCCAATTGTTCTTGTCACATTCAGAGGTATATTCATGCATAGTAAAGATCCACAGTATGCCAATCGCTTGGGTGTGACTGGACATGTGCAGGAGGACAGTAGGGTGCAGAAACCCTGATCTTTAGTGCATGGATGTCTGTTCCAATCTCTGCTTTCTTGACTCTCACCCCAGGAATGAATTGGCTGAAAGTCTCATCCAGGGAAACAGCTATTCTATAGGGTGACTAGGAGTGAAAACCTCTATGTTTAATGCAGAGATTAATATAAAATGAGAATTAGAAAACCTTGATTTGTTGTAATTTACACAACCATTTCCATTAATGAACCAATGGTCCTACTCTTATTAGAAACTGACAAAAATACATAACAACTTGCCCTAATGCTCTATGAGTACAGACCAGAAAAAAATACTTTCCACGCACTCCTGTGATGATCGATTAATGTAAAAAACTTAACAAATGTAACATTTAGTACATAGGGAGCATTATTTCACTTCTGTGTGATGGTGTACATCAGTATATAGTATATTAGAAGAAACATTTGAAAAGAAGCACTTCAGGGCCACATAGTCTAGCTTATTGACTTAAGTTGTTTATTCATACAGTATCTTCTCATGTAATAATCAGATGAACACTTATAATACTACAGTGCACATTATGCCCTATTTCCTGAGGTAAAATGTTTGTGTCTCCATAATATGCCCTACCTTCTAGGTAAGATTCCTTTACTTGCATAGTATGCCCTCTCAGGTAAAATTCCAATGCCTACTTGGTGGACTCTGTCACGTAGGTAAAATGCCCATGCCTACATGGTATGCACTACTACCTTGTTAAAATTCTCATGCCTACCTAGAATTCCCCATTTCCTAGATAGAATTCCCACACTAATTCTAGTTAAAATACTCATACCTGTATATTGTGCTCTATCTCCTGGGTAAAGTTTAAAAGCCTCTTTTTCTCCAAGCATATTTTACATTTCTTGCGTCATTAATTAGCTTTTAAACTTTTATATATTATAGTATACACACACAACATCTAAACAAAATACTTTTCTTAACAAGTTTAAATATCTAAAGCTGACTTAGCCTTTGACAAATAAATTACGAATTGTCTTATAACATTTGTTAAAATGATAAGATATGAGGAAACATATCCTCATTAGCACATTTTCTGCAGAACAAAACTATCCAACATTTAGTTTTCTACTTTTACCACCAAAATTAGAATACTAAATAAAACTTTCAAAACCATCTTCTAGAATCCTAGGGTAAAAAGAGAAGAATATATATATATATATATATATATATATATATATATATATATATTTCTTAAAACTTGTGCCCTGGCACAAAATATTTATCATAATTGTTAATACTGTAAATATTGTACAAACTCTTGTGTGACTTATTATTTTCACTTTCTTTCAGTTTTTCTACTCCTGCTTTTGCATAGAATATGAGAATAGGAATCCTCACTTTATTTTATATTTTTGTTAAAGTGCTTCTGTACTGTTACTATGCTACATAGGAATTGTTCTCTAGATGCATATAATTTGTATCTTACTGTGCTGTTTTTTTATGTTATTTACTAGTATATAGTGGAGCTTTTCTCCTCGGGCCTCTGCTGAAAATGGACATGCATCCAGCCAGACTAGCCCAGTCAACAAATGTAAAATAAATAAAAAAATAAATATAGGTTTACTATTGTTTATTCGAACGGAAAAACATTTTCCATTCAAATAAATAAATGGTAATACCAAAAGTAAAATAAAATACCTTTCACTATGTCTAACCAAATGCTCGATGCATTTGACTCAACATTGTTGTTGAAACCACCACATGATAGCCTTATAGGAGCTATATACAACTATCACATTTTTGCAGTTGTGCATTCGCATAAGTGGAGTCGACTATCTGGTGCAAAAGTGCTTGTGCGTTCGACATTCTGTTTTTCGGCACATTGCATCTGATAGAATGTCATTCACACAAACAATAGTAAACCTATATATATATATATATATATATATATATATAGGTATATATATATATATATATATATATATATATATATACTTACTAGGATGTGGACTACCTGTTGTTACCTGCATGCAGTGTCAGGTCCTAGCCAATTACTCTTTTATATAACAAACAGAAAGTCCAAGTAAGGATGGCAAGTCAATATTTAATTGTGACATCTGTTAGCTAAGAATGCTCAGTGAGTATTTTTTCTTTAATGTAGTTTGTATACTCAACATTGCTTTCTTGTTGCTTGTATTCTATCACAGTGCTATTTAACTTTAAATTATTATTTTTTTGAAGGTAAACAGTTATGTTCTAGCCTTTGATTCCAAAGGGATTAACTGTATTTGAATTTTAGGATGAAGAAGTAACATTTTTATTTAACACAAGGAAGACAGGTTTGGGTTTAATTCTGAGAGTTGATGGATAAGACTGCTCTTTGTATACCTAAGAGCTATAGTTCCTGTAGTACAGGGTTTTATTCCCTCAGCCCTCATTTGCTTACTGAATGACCTTGAGCAAGTAATTTAACCAGACTGTGCTTAGGAACAGCTGGGTTATTGTGATAAGCTCTTCAGTGGTCCCCTGGACTGGAAGCCTAATAGCCAATTATGAACTGTGGAGAGGACTTGAAGAGCACAGTTACAATAGTGGAAGGGGAAAGGTAACTGGTAGACTAATAATGTGTTTCATCCAGGAGATGCAACAAGAGAAAAGAGTTGGAGACTAAAAAGAGAATAAAAGAGTGGAGTAGGAGGAAGAGGCTGACATTCATGTGAGGGTTCTGCATCTGCTAGTAGCAGACTGAGAGATTCCAAGCTCCATGGCAGAGGAGGAGTGGAATCTGACTGAAGGCACAAACAAAATGGAATTCAGCCACTTGGTGAGACCCTGTACCAGAAAATATACAACTATGGACGTGATCCTAACCAATCCAGTGCAAGTCATAGATATCCAGGTTAAAGTACCATTAGCTAATAGTAACCAATGATTTAGAGAGTAGTAAAAATGTAAGAAGGAAAAAGACAATTGCATGGAATTGGATTATGTCTGCCATATTGATGAAGGCAGACAAGGATGATTTAGAATACTTGGAATAGACTGTGGGTGGGCTTAGTAATGCTTCTCCTCTACAGGACCTTGTTCAGACTGCACACTGAGTACTGGATGAGTTCTGGAGGCCATGTTACAGAATTCAGAAGAAAGCTATGTGAAAGACCAATAGGATGGAGTGAAAGGATATCACCAGAGGCTAGTGAAGCCAGAGGTGTTCTCAGCTGAGACCAAAGGAGACAGAGTTATGGAAGACATGATATTTATGCACAAGATTATGCCAAGGGTATTTGAAGGGGACATTTTGAGCAGGACGTACAGAGAAAATGAAAGGGCACTGACATCAGACTGTACGGACTAGCTACTCCCTAGATTTTTGAACATACTTTTTCACAGAGAGGGTTGTAGAGCCATGGAATACATTGTTGGAATGAGTGGTAGAGAGGGAATCTACAGAGAAATTCAACAGGTATATGATAGGTGAAAGAAGGGTAAGGTGGGAGGTAGGGATGAATAAATGGTAGAATGTGAAGGCACTTAAAAGGAAAGACTAGATGGGCTTCCTGTTTTGTTCTGACAATAGGCAAGTAACATTATGGCCTATGAAGATATCAGTATAGGTCTGAGTAATGTGTTGTGCTTGTTGTATGACTGCAGATGACATTGACTGTTACCAGGTGATGAGCAGAACTGAAAATATAAAGCATAGTAAAATGCAGATAAACTACTCAGGCTTTGCACCTGGGATTCACAGGCAGGAAAACAAAGACAGACCAATGAAGAAGTGACAGATATCACGTAATACAGCTGGAAAATTATAAAAATACTGTATCTCATTTACTGAAAATGGATATTCTGGTAGAGGGATGGGGGAGAAGACATCAAATCTGGAAAAACTATTAACTCAACAGACACATGTAGTATACAAATTTCCTGCTGATTTACAAACACCCCATAAAAATATGTGTCATGCTTCTTTTAAAATACTTCCTTAATTGGGGGTACAACACAGGTGCATATGATGCAGAATAAGAAAAAGAAAATAAACAGCAAACACAAATGTACATGTTGAAGCTGAGGGCTCCCAAATACTAAGCGCTTTCACCATCAACTGATGGCTTCTTCAGAGTAAAAGGAGCACATAGTCACAGGTTTTAAATACAAAGTTCCACATGTACTTTAACCAATCAAATTTCTTGATTAATTACAGTCCCAATATACATACTGATCTAACTCACAAGTACCATAAAACATACACATAAAACTTGCTAAAAACGTGTGCTAAAACATTTGTTTCCATGTACACTAACATATAAACACTTTGAAAAATACTTATCGCACATATATTGATGTCAAAATCCTGATTATAAATAATTTACTTTTCCATAACAACTAAAAGCTAAAAGACTTTAAACAACCATTATTGAATTGAAGGTTGTTAGGGAATTACACCGGTGTATAATGGTGTAATTCCCTAACACATTTCCTGGTCATTAGTGATTCCTTAGTGAGGCACACCAATGTCCCCCTCATCAGACTGAGTAAGGAGAGAGGGTTAGGATCCATCAAGTCACACAAGTACTCAGGTCATTGAGCCACAAGTACCAGTATGACTCTGTCATAGTCCATGTGAGTGTTAATGACCTGAGATGTACCTCCCTTGACTATATGAAGCGATACATGATCAAGCTCACTGATTATGTCTCAGGCATGTATGACTTAGAACTGAGCAGCTTATTACCTTCTCCAAGGATGATGCCATGTTACCGACAGAAAATGACTGGTGTTAACAATTGGCTTAGCTTCTGGTTTTAGTCCAGGGGGTACAATATTTGACAGCCTGGGAGGACATGGTTGACAGACAATGCTGCTTTGCCTGCGATTGCCTGCACTTATCCCTTCTAGGCTTTTGGATATTTGGATATTGGCAAAGACCTTTTCTACCTCCCCATTGCCTTTTTTAGGCAATGCTAAACTGATAAACCACCTTACTTAACTGAACCTACAAAGGAATATCTGATGTTGCTCCTAGTCGATGATAGAAGTCTTAACAAGAAACTCTACTCCCTGCAAGGCTTTCTCTCCCTGGAGAATGTAGACATCTGTCTAGTAACAGACAAGTGATTTTAAGTCATGGGGAGTACCTCAGTAGTGCAAGATTATAATGCCTCTCACATCTTTAGGCCAGTTACTGCACAGGAGGGAACTAAAGGTAGAAGAGTCTCAGTCTGTAATGAAAACAACCTCATATCCAGACTAGCTAAAGTGTATGACTTACTGGAACTCATACATGTGCAACTCCCCTTAAGCAGGATCTCATACCATGTCCCTGCAACCTGTATGTCCCCTTCAGTGTCCCAGGAAACCCATACATGAATGAACTAGAGTCCCTCACTGTTCAACCCAATACAATCTTGATGGAGGATCTCAACTATCCCTTTATAGATTGGTAAAGCTACACCACTTCTAATGCACAGGCCCAGCACTTCTGAAATTTTAATACTAACATCCTGAAACAGTTGATCCATTCTCCTACCAGGGGTATAAACATCCTTGACCTTGTACTCACAAACATGGGGGAGCAATGTTTCTCACCAAGTGTAATGTTCTCACTCGCCAGATCTGACTATAAGGCAGTATTGCTTGAAATAAAAATTAAATCCGGGGACCAGTGAAACCAAAAACCTTAAGTAACTATTCCAGTTCTAATCTCTCTCTCTCTACTAAGTGGCACCTTGGGTAAATTCCAAGAACCCACAAACCCAGTAAACACCATAGCATATTCTGAGCTATTTACAAAATCTGTTACTGACATTGATAACTGTATAGAGCATGCTGTGCCCACTTGTATTAAGAATAAAGATTAAGAATAAGACAAACTCAAAAGACAAGCCATCCTGGTGGAATCACAATATCAGTCAGTTATAAAACAAAAGAATCTTGGCCCAAACATAGGAAGAACAAAGCCCAATATACTAAAAGCCCCCTGACCAATCTAAACAGGCAGATTAGAGTTCATTTATGTTGGCTTAGTTAATTAGAGAGGTAAATGCAGGATGGGGCATTATATTCAATAGGAGTTTAAAAAGGGAAGAATAAAGTGAAAGTCTTTGGACTTACAAGAAATTCTGAATCACTAAGACAAAAGATCATCAAAGGATAGCTCATTTTTAACACGAGTATCCAAATCTCTGACTGCTGTTTCCTTTTTTGTGGTGAGTCTCGTATATATGGCATGGGAGATGGATTTCCCATTGGTAAGCATATTCCATTTCTTGGTGTTGATGGTGTGTCCGTATCTAACAACATATTAGTTTAAATTAGCCTTTGCTAGAAAATCTGTAGTCACTGGCATATTTAATTATCCATAATCTTTTGATTTCTACCTTCCCATTAGAGTAGTAAATGCCAAAGAGAAGGGGGATTGAGGACAGAGCCATACAGGACATAAGTTATGACTTTTTTATTGACCACAGGATGTACCACCAACCTTTACAGTATGAGAGCCAGTTAGCTATATAATGTAGGCAGGTGTGGGTTGGATGAGGGGTGATATCACAGGTTTTGGGCAAGTCTAGAAATCACATGTTTATTCAATCCTTATTCGGGTCTTCAGCAACCCTTTCAAAGAAATCAAGTATGTTGAGCAGACACAACCTGTCTTATAGGAACCCAAATGAGGAAGTGATCAAGGGAATGATGGTCTTATCTGCAGCTGCTTAGTAACTCTAAAATGATAGATTCCATAACCTTCCAAATGGTGATAGTGAGGCCAATAGGTCTGCAATTACCACAATCAGTTGTGGAGCCACTTAACCACAATGGCTATTCTCACTGAATCTTGGCCTAAGCCAGCAAAGTGACTTGGGATGAACAGGATTAGGAGGGTTTGTTACAGTGGTGCTCATAACTTATGAACAAACCTCCAGGGATATTATCAGGACCCAAAGAGCTATTGTTCATTTTGTAAAGTACAGAGAGGACCTGCTCTTGAATGATACTGGCAGAGAGGTTGATGGATGGTAAGAACAGTGGAACGAGTAGGTGAAATGAAAATCAAACTAAATTCATTAGACAGTATATTGGCAGTGGTTTCAGGTTCAGAAGTCCTGGGCTGAGACTGAAGTAGGTCCAGTGGGATCAGTGCTCTACCCCAGTTAACAAATTTAAAATAAATAAAATACACATTTTGTACAGTATTCTACATTATTTCCAATTGTCCTTTTATAAGTAAAGATCATCTTGCGATTGTATTTGGTAGTGGTGGTAGTTTTAAGTTCATTGCTGGCCTTTCCCTTCTTATTGGTATGCTTAATGGTTTCACTCACCTGATTTAAATTCCTTCTGTACAAGATGATGTATTATTCTGCATGGTGAGAAGATTTTCATCTTGTTATAATGTTTGCTGTTGTAAGAATATCACCATATTAGTTTATTTTTGAACTTAAGCTTGTGCTTATGACAGATGGGTACCAATGTCTAAAGACAGTTATTTAAAACTGAGCAGACATTGGAGGACAATGCAGAACCATCATGTTTGAGATTGTTATGCAAACTGTGCCATTGGTGGTTATCAAGATGCTCAGTTTGTAGTAAGTAACTGGATGTGTAGTAAGTCTTGAATACATTGGGACTCGTATAGATTATAAATTGGTTTTAAGGGAGGGTTTGAAGTCAGATAAGGGACAGTTCAGGCTGGGGATGTATTTATAAAGATAAGAGCAAGAGGATTTGCACTTCTGATGGGAAGGAGGGCTACTTGGTCTAATGACATATTATAAACTCTAGTAATCTTTCAGCATATTTATTGCTAGTTCAATAAATCTATAATTTGATAGAGATATAGCTAGAATCTCCCATAAGATAAATATTCTGTTGAATGGCTGACTTTTCAGTTTGACTTGGGTATTCCCCGTGCTATGGGGGGCAGTATTGTGGGGATCTGTAATTGGCAGAAATGTGATAGCTTATATTAGTGTGTTAGATATGCCAGGCTAGTATTGTAGAGGATTTAATCTGAGTTAATGGAAGCATAAATAAATAATATATGTCACCATAATTTCCAGTGGGAGACTAAATATTAGATGCTGAATCCTGATGTAGAGAGATGCTGTTGCTTCACTGGAACCATTTTTCAGTTATTACATAAATATGTATATTTTCAGGAGAACAGAAGAGTGAGAGTTTAAGGTGTAATTTTTATAGGCTTCTAGCATTAAGCAGTGTTTGCTTGATGATGTTTCAATTAGAATTTGCTGTGTGGGAATTTTCGTGAATTGATCTCGGCAAAAATGGCACCATGGAGGCAGCAAAAGTTTTAGTCAGTATGCAACAAGTGAAAGCAGAAGAAACTGCTGACCATTTCATCCTAAGCATCTACATGCCAGACAGGGCAATACTTTATCTTGTAGTAGGAAGTCTCTCTCTCTGTCTCTCAAGGTGGAATTCCTTAGACCATTCATTCTCATGGGGCAGTTATGATGGGATGTTCATGGCGTGATGAAGGCCCATAAGGGACATAGGAGAATCCTAATTCTAACACTAGATAGACAGCTTACTGTTAACCCCCCTCCCCATCTAGCTTGGTAAGTGAAGTGTCTCTGTCTAACAAATGGAAACATGAATAACTAGAACATTACTGAGTGAAAGTGAAGATTGTTTTGCCACTTCAGTCTGTAGGTGTGGTATTTTTGCTGTTGTGTATTGGCACTTTGGTGGTATAAAGAGATTAGCCTCCAGTTTAAATAACTGCTTCCAATATAGGTGGCATCAGGATGTTATAGAATTAGTGGTCTGTCAGTAATTGAGAGATTTGCTCCAGTTAACTTGCTGACTAAGGAAGAGGCTAGAGAAGGCAGGGCTCCTCCAGTAGTGGAAAGTACTTCTTGCATAACTAGTCAAAGGGTACTATATTTGCAACAGATGAGTTACTTAAATTATGAAATACATATATTGGAGTCTAAAGAAGGAATGCTATGTAAACTAAAAAAAATGTAGTTATGTTATCTTACAGAAAAAATCAATTACATTAACAAAAGGAAAAGCAGAGGTATGGTTGCTGTTTTGATAAAATATAGCAGGCATGATTTCAGCAAGACAGTACAAGACATGTTATAGCATAGATTTTGTCCAAAATATAACTTATAGACCAATGCTACTGATAAACACAGTTCACAATTTTTTTTTAACCAGCAACTAGAACTTAAATAAAAGCAGCCATTTTCCCAATCAGCAACTGTGGAAACAAAGCAGCTACTGGCCGAACACAGTACACAACACAAAACCGATACTCACTAGAGGTAGAGTATACAACAACAGATGATTCCAAACAATGTGGTTAGACTGAGGAATACTTTCACATAACAGATGAAGAAATAGTAGTCATTCTTACTTTGCTTCAGGAAATAAGATTACCAAAATAGGACTTGACTAATTTTAAGAGGTAGTATGGTCAGCAACGCTGGACTACTGATAAGAGGTGAGAGAAATTCAGCTGACAAATGAAAACATGGTAAGATTGAGCTAGCTGCCTATTTCTTGTGCCGGCCTGGAGAAATTTACATCGAACATGTTGCAGCAAGAAAAGTACAGTGGACATCGCAAAAATGTGTAATTCAAAGAGTAAGCTACCATTCAGAAGGAAATGAAACAATCAGTGAAAGGAGCTGGGAAACTTCACTTCTCCACTGTAATGAGAAAAGAAGATTAACAGTAACATCCAAATCCTATGCTGTTTTAGATGAGCATTCCAGAAATGTCCCAAACCCATATGTTACTTTCCAAGTCTTAAAGCAAGCCACTTCTCTCCTTACTTCTTTTTACTTTTGTCCAGATGCACTGGATTGCTGAGTCTGTAACAGCTCAAAAACAAATAAATAAATGATTGATGATACAACATTCTGGAATTTAAACATGAATTACTTTTTCTGAGACTGAAACCAATGAGTAGGTAGAAGAAACCACCTCTTTTCCAGAACAGCTGGGAAACAATCCCCTGGATTTACTAATCTTCCATGTAAGACTAGATTAGTCTTACATGGAA
Organism: Protopterus annectens; assembly: GCF_019279795.1. Classification (NCBI taxonomy): domain Eukaryota; kingdom Metazoa; phylum Chordata; order Ceratodontiformes; family Protopteridae; genus Protopterus; species Protopterus annectens. The sequence continues at coordinate 1,438,479,550 of NC_056746.1, read as the reverse complement.
ACGCCAGACTAAGAGTATGACAGCAGCACGCCATGCATGTTAATGAGGGCACGCTGCCTCAACTTTAAAGCTTACACGGAGAATGGACAAGTGTAGGGGGTGTCGGACTGCCGAGCAGACCAAAAATCCATGCCCCTGCACTGACAAAACCCAAGAAATGTCGAGTTACATGAGCTAGTCCGCTCACATGTGTACATTGTAACACTACACTCCCCCATATGTTAAACCTCATACAAATTTAAAAATTAAAAGAAATTTATTTTATTTTTTTTTGTTTTATTTCCGATATAGCTGCCCGTATTTGCGCATGTTTGCGCGGGATTGCCCATTGCTTAACTACAGTTAGCAGCTTAGACACCGAAGAGGATAATAAGAAAAAAATATGCAAATTAAGCAAAATAGCGATAGCATAGTGGTTAGAGCCTTCGCACAAAAAGGAGGCATTCCCAGTTTGAGTCCCACTACTGCACGTTCCATTTTGTGTTGGAAATCTGTATACAAAGATATTTCCTGACATTTATCATGTATAAGTTTTGTAAAAAGCATTCAAATGTTATATGTAGTAGTGAAAGAATTTTATATATATATATATATATATATATATATATATATATATATATATATATATATGAATTATGCATTCTGAGGCATGAGTAACTTATTTTAAGCAATATAAAGCAATGCACAGCACATTTTAGCAGTATTTAGCATATTTAAAACCAATTGCTCGTAGCTGAGCAGTGCGTTAACAAGCGCAATATATTTGCGCATAGCTGCGCGACGCACTAACCAGTGCAAATACAACATATTTTCACGTAGCAGCGCACCGTGCTAACCAGTGCAACATCGGGCAACATCGAGCAACATTGGGCAAAGTTGGGCAAAGACGGCTAAACATGGCCACCCCTCTTTTACTGTAGCTTAACCATTCAGGTCTGGCCAGTTGGAAAATAAAAAGCAGTGACAGGGCTTGAACTCAGGATACTATGCACTATAGTCACAGTACATAACCACTAAGCCATGACAGTATTTCATAACCATGCACTTTCAACAGACACATATCTATCAAAGGAATATTAAACATTGCTAACATCAGCTAAGCAGGTGTGCCTACAGCTGAGTTTTTTCAAAACTGGCCAATAACAAATAAGTATAGGAAATGAGGCATATTTAAGCCCCACAGGTGGGAATACTCACCATAACTGATTGTAGATCCCTTCTGCAGTCAGCATGGCCGGTGTTGGAGAAGGCACTTGATTTCAAACGCAATGCTGGGGCATTGAGGAGACCAAAGTAATGGTTTGGCTGCTTGTCCACAATCATGAGGAAAGACTCCTGCTGGGCCAGTACCAGGGCACCCAATATAAAACGGAGGCCTGGAACAGTCTAGCTTGTGATCTCACCAGTGCCACTGGCATTTCTCGGACTGGTGAGCAGGTCAGGCACCATTATTCTGACCTGAAGTGACGTAAGGAGGATCAACTGGACCAGTGGATCGAGGAGTCCCGTGCGATGCCTAATGCCCCAGTACTGAGTAAGTAGCCATTGTATTAAATAGTTAAGAATTGCTATGCTTGTCTATACTATGGATAGGTATGTCTCAATATAACTGCATTTACTTCACAGCTGCAGGTGTCCGAGCTATGAATCAGCAAGCCCATGAAGATAGGTTGCAAAGGCTGCATCATCAGGCAGGTTAGTAATTATTCTGCATGTACTGTTATATAAAATAAGTGAGAGAGCCTTCAAAAAGTGTTTAACCCAATAAATAAAGGTGTAATAATCCTTTAATAAATGTATAATTCCTGGAGTGCATCTGTGTCATTTTTTTTTATATATTATTGTACAGTTGCATTTTACAGATAGTACTGTTGTATTAAGCAGTGTTAACCCACACTTGGGTAGGCCCATATAACGTAGATGAAGGGAGTCCCAGTAGCTTTTATGCATATTTACAGCCCTCAACTGTTGTTTCATGCCCAGCATGTACAGGTTAATCTGGCACATGAGTAGCTTGGTATTTTGTTCCCCAGAAATGTCAGTGTGCTGCCAGAAATGTAGGGAGCTGTTAACATATAATGATACTTTCACCCTGAACATATCTGGATAATTATATGAAAGTAGAGCTGTCAGTGTACCGTCTTAGCAGTAGTGTGTGTGAGCAACTCTCAAAATATGTAGCAGTAACATCTGCATCTTGCACAGTTTGTATGAAAGATACAGCTCATATATATAATGATCTAGCAAAATCCAATTTCGCAATATAAGGACACTGGGTAGTGTAATAGTACATGTAAGGGACATATAACTGCAGTTAACAGGAATGTAGTGAAAACTAGAAGGATTTATAAGTTGTTAATTGAGCTATCCTTTTCCACCCTACTGTATGTGCATCAAAAATGCAATTCCACACCTCAAACGGTATGTCTAATCTCAAAACATTTGTTGGGACATATGTCCTATTGGTTTATAAATATTTGCATTTATTTCTGTGCATGTGCCCTGTTACAATACCACAATATTGGTGGCCTGTTGCCATCAATTCAACCTGCATGCTGTTGTAATGTCCACTATTGTTCTATATATGCATGTGTTATGCTTGCTTTTCAACTGTTGAAAATCTGGGGTGCTGGGTTAATGGGAATACTTCTGCATGCTGTTATAACTAATTGGGAATGCTGTTGACTGTTACTAACCCATATCTTTATTAAACCCTCCAAAACATAGTTCGTATGGGAAGGCCGGTCCCAGTGGACCCACCTGTCCCACTTCAGTTGGCCATGGCACCTGGCACCAGCAGGTCCAGTGCCCAGCCTGGGACCTCCTCCTCCATTGGCCCTGTGCCACCTTCAGGTGGAAGCACTGCAGGAGATGGGGCTCAGCCCCCCCCATGCAAGCATGGGTGGAGGAGGGCCACCTATCACACTTTGAATGGTCTGGGCTGTGGTGCGTAGAGAGATTGAACGTTCTGTTGCAGAACCTCTATGCCAGCTTGAGGCATGAGTGGCGCAACTCCCGGGTCAACCTGCCCCTCCTACACAGCCACCAGCGCAGCCACCTTCTGGGCTGTGAAGGTGCAGTGGTGACTGCCCATGGGTGGGGACCTCAGTCCCACTGTTTCCATCTTTGGGCTCATGGGCTTGCGATTTCCAAACATCCCTCCTCGTCAAAGGTGTTCACCCACCACATGTGTCATATACCACCCTTGTATGCATCTTGTTTGCCTTGTTTGTTTACCTCCCCAACCTCCCTCTCCAAATATACCTACTTCCCCTACCCCACATTCCACTCTCACCTGAAAAAAAAAAAAGGTGCAATCTGCTCCAAAAACAATTACGTCCCATATATAGCTGCCCATTTTGCACACATGTCCACTGGACACATAAAACATAAATTAATTGGCATTACAACATACTCTGTTGTCCTCACCCCTCTCTCAGGGGTAGAAGGTTTCATATCTACCTCCAAATTTATTCCATATGCACAGCTGTTGCTGTTAAAGAAATTGGCAGCTATGGACCTTCCCTACACCCATCCTGCACATCCCGAGCTACTTTCCATACTGTCTTTCCCTCTTTGTGCCCCTTTTTCACCACATTCCTATCTCCCCATTTTTCTTTTCTTTCAAAGAAATGAGTGCGGCGGTTAGCGGGAGTAAGCACTATTAAGCAGTAGTTATCGGGTTTGCACGAGTGTGTGCTTGTTTGCGCTTAGCTAAGCATTGCTAAGCATCGCACAAACCCGCACACTGCTTACAACTGCTTAAAATTGCCTTAGTCACTCTGTATGTGAGGGCCCTTGTTCTGCTCAGGAGCAAAATAAAACACCTCTGTCAGTCTCGAATCCCGGATCTTGCACACACTACACAACATGAAGTACCACTAAGCCACGGTAGATATACAAGTTGTTGCTGAAATAAATATATCATGCATCAGAATGAGTGAATGTAAAGGAAAAATAGGAATGCCATACCACACAACGTGTTCTGTGGATCTTTACCAACAGTTGTGGGATTACATTATATGACTGTGAAAAGAGAAGCAGCCATTCTAGCAGGAAATAATGTTGCACCATCACTTTACAACCCCACACAGTATCACAGCAGGACAAGCACTGGCATATCTGTTTAGGGCATAGGCCATACCTCCCAACAGTCCCTAATTTTCAGGGATGTCCCTGATTTTGACACAATTTTTAGCTCTGTCCCTCTGAATCCCTCCTAAAACTACTGACTTTGGCCAGAAAGGTGGTGAATTACACTTAATGAATAATGACAATAATTAAGAGTTAGACACTTCGTTTACTTCAGAAAAGGTGTATTAATTCATATGCTCTGATTCTCTCAACGTTTCAACTTAATGGCACTAACAATTTAAAGGTGTCCCTGACTTTTTCCTTACTTTTCCCTGAGTCTGTTCAAATATGTACTGGAGTGTTTGAGAGGTCTGGCAGAGGCAGAAACTTCAGCCTTTCTGCTGTTACACACTGTGAAAATAGCTTTGGAAGGAGTTTCGGAAGCATACCCTTATGTAGAAATACAACACTGAAATACAAATGGATGTAGCCATGTACTGGTAGCAACCAACTATAACAATGCCATTGCTCTATTGCTGAAAAGACCTGTGTGGTGCACAGACAAAAAAATAACAGGCTATTCTCTGGCTACCATGTGGATAGGTCCACAGTTGGGAGTTATGCAGACAAACTACTTGCCTTGATAAACTAACATGTACACAGCAACCCTGTCAGTCCAGCAAGATAAAATACACACAATAATACTTACATTCTCTGTACTTCTCCACTCCTACCCAAATGTAGAATATACCTGTGTGTGCAGGGTCTACCAAGGATGTAGGTAAGCATACTCACAGTACTGACGTGTCCAGTTTTTCTGAGCAGCTTGTGCTAATGTCAACACTAAAAAAGCCCAAACTGTTTAGAACTGAGTAAATGAATATTCACAGTATAGCAGTTCACAAACAATTCTTGTGCCAAAGGAATACATCTCAATAACTAGCTTTGTATGGCAGTTAATTGTAAAAGTTGAAAAGAAGGTACATCTTTCCATGTATCTTGGGGTAGCATTTTGAGGGGTGAGTACATTTCGACACTGACAAGTGGGTACTGGAAGCTGCAACATTACATCTGAGTACAAAATTTAAATCTCTGGCTACACCCCTGGCTTCTGATATAAGAACTATACCAACCTTCTGTCTTAAACAATGATGTCCACAGCAAACAAGGATGATCTCCATCTTGGAAAGCTGAAAGGGCCACGCGCCTACCTGAGTTAGCAATTTATAGTACTGGGTTGCTATAACAGTGATTATTGCAATTACTACACAGCAGGCTGCATGCAATTAGCAAGTGGTGGCCACTAATTGGTGCAGAGGCCATCACGTGCTCATGTGCAAATACCTACAAAAGCAGGCTGCAAACTCTGCCAACAAACTCAATCACTCTATTGGAGAGAGAGAGAGAGAGAGAGAGAGAGAGAGAGAGAGAGAGAGAGAGAGAGAGAGAGAGAGAGAGAAGAAAGAAAACGAAATATTACCAAACATACAAAGGAAAGGTATGTGACACATATGTATTTACTGGCATGTAGTAGATATTATTAAAGAATAGTCTACATAATGTGAACTATTATATGTGGCAGCAGTACTTATTTATGCATAGATGTTCTGCTTAACTACTGCTATGAACAATACAGTGTGTAGCTGTGGGCAGTGGGACATACCTGGGAAATGTGTAGCTCAGCATTAAATGTCAAAGATCTGATCCATGTTATCTGTGTTCTGTACAGTAGTGTGGTCAATGGCTGTTGGGGGGATTAGTGCTGACATTATATAAACATGGGTGTGACAGAACAACACATGCATGATAGTCATATTACAGTGTAGCTTAGCATTGGCAACTGCTGTAGCAGTCTAGTATGCTTATATAAGATTTGTAGCCATATATGCTCCCCTAATGTTAGTGTGTGTTCATATGTGACACCTGTTTGTGTTGCAGCAAGGCCCAACAGTTCAGTTGTGAGTTCCAGTGACTTTCAACAGTGTGGACCTTGTGTGTGTATGCCACACACATACAGAGAAATATATATGTGTCATATATATTCACATCTGTATATGTGCATAGAGCAACTGTTTGTAAAGGGTGGAGATATATATGTTGGTGAAGGTTAGTATGTGCATATTTGTATGTAGGTTTTAATGTGTGACAAACAAGACAGCATACAGTGCTGGTATATGACATGTGGTGGTAAAACACTGTGGGTGGTTTGTTCAGTTTGCAGTGTTGAAGCCAGTGAGGCCTTCTAAAGCTACCTGGGCTGTGAACACCTTCAATGCATTTATCCCAAGACTGTGCGATTTTATTACTTTACTGTACACCTCACATCCTTTGTATAATTGATATTCTCACTATGAAAGGTGAAATGTATATGTGTCTACATATGTATGTATATGTACACCAATGGATGTGTATATGGATGTGTATATATATATATATATATATATATATATATACTCATACATACCTACATCTACTTGTTGCAATAGATTCTCTGTACTGTTAACTGACTGTGATGGTCAATGTGTTTGTGAATACGTCAAAGATATGTATCTGTGGGATAGCTTAGTGGGAAACTGTTTATGTCATGGTATTATGGGTCCTTGCTTTGATTCTAGCAAAAGCTGTGTATTCTGTTGCTAGGCAGAAAAAGTGCTATTGGTTTTAACTAGGGTGTGTCATTCGATGCTAAAAAACTACATCTATGATTATTGATTGGAACTGATGTTGAATTCAAATCCTGTGTGTACTGTAGTACTACTTGAAGCTCTGGGCCTGTACAGCAAAGTATGGTGTATGTCCACATTGCTTGCATTCACTGTTTTGTGTGGTCCCTGTATTCATCACAGATTACATTTCTCAAGATTAAGGTTGAGTAAGTACTGACACACAGTACTGTATAGTACACACTGAAAGCTTATCTGGGTTGTCATTCCTTTGTGTCCTGTAATTATGTCTGATGTGTGTGTGTGTGGGTATATCTGTAACATGTCTTTTGACATATGTGTGGTAAAACATATAACTGCATATCTAGCAACATTTATAGTGTACTACAGCAGTATGCAGCCTATATTCCCAATTGTGCACATATTTTGGACATAGGTTTGCCATCAACAAGTTGTGTGATATAACAGTAATACATTTACTGGACCTTACACTCATTGTGGTAGATGATATATTTCTTTACACATCAGCTTGATGTATATCTGCTGTGGCTATGTGGTGCATCGTATTGCATACAGTGTGCCAGGTACTCTTGTATAGTCTTATATAGAGATTTTAGAGAGTGAACCATGCACTTCCAAGCAGTTGTGGGGTGAGCAGTGATAAGTGGCAGTTAAAGTGTTTCACTCTTGGTTAGCTAATAGGTTGCTATATATGGCAGTTCAGTGATATCTGTACTGTGTAATGTTAAATGTGCCATATGACTTGCTCAGACATATTTTCGTATTCATGTCTTCCAGGGATCATGGCACATCGCAGGAATCCCACTTACAGTAGTGCTAAAGATGACATAATTACTACCAGTATGATTCAGCACTACAGTCTCATGTTGTCACGAACTAGCCAGGACCAGCAGGAGCTTACTGCAATGTGGCAAGATGTTATCTGCAGGGTAAATGAAGTAGGCCTGCATAACCGGACATATGAGCAGGTACGCCACCACTGCAGTGATCTTCTCAGACATGTCCATCAGCGTGCTGCTGATGTGCGGAGACAACAGCTTGCAACAGGAGGTGGTGTTAATATCCACCCCCCCTCACCAGAGTGGAGGAGCTGCTCCTGAGCCTGGTTGTACCTGCCCAACAACAACAGCAGCAGGCATACACCATGATGGAGGTTGGAGCCACCCAGCAAGCACACATGGAGCATGCAGGTAACATGGCATATCTATAGACTACTGTTATCTGTATTGGTAGATTATGCATATGTGAGATGTGGAGTGTGTCGTTAAAAGATGTGGAGCCTGTTGTTGTGCAATACTGATAATTTGGAACATAATATGTAGCCCTGATAATGTAAACTGTCGTTGTACTGTAAGACTACAGACACACAGTAGCAATGCCACAGTTCTGGCCACTGACAAACTGTTTCATCTCTATGTAGGTCCCTCTGGGGTGACATCAAGGCAGCGGACAGATGCTGGTGAGTGTGTTCTACATTTATTATTGTAAATAAAAAGTGCATGTCATAGTCAAGGTGTAGGCCATGTATACATGTAACACACCTACCCATAATGCATGCTGTGCATGTTTGGTGTAAGACCAAGCACATCTCACTAATGTGATTAGCTGCCTCAAAGACATGCAATACCCAGACCATCTCAAACAGATGTGGCTAGACTGTAGTGACCATTGGATAGGCACAGTTGATACTCAACATGCAAATAACATCCACATCTATGTCATACACAGAGCATTTTAACATGCTACACATAAAAGATTCCCAAACCCTCTGTAAAGACACACTCTAGTATCCAAAATTTCATCCACACATTACACATAACATACCTGAGGGGTAGAGGCCTATCATGGGGCATTTAAACACTTTGCAACACACTACACATTCATGTCAGGGAATGCTCCTTACTGACCTCCGTACAAACTCATGTAACAACTGGTTGTGAAATGGTGAATGTATCCAAGGTAGTACAGTTCTGGTACAGCATGATTAGTGCAGGTTTGGGAAACATTTGTAGCCTTGAGTGACCACATGATGCTTCATGATGATGGCCTATGGTACTATACGCCATCCAGTTATTGTAACCACAGTACTGCACATAGCTTTCATTGCTATACACCTTAATGTTGCATGTTTGCAACCATATGCACCTCTAAACAATGTGCATACCAATCACCATTTGCACAACTGACACATATATTTCTTGTGATGCTATTGAGTGGCTAAGTCATATGACACACATTGGGTATGTGTACTGTTTAAATATGCAGTTGTGTTTTAGCATGCCATGTCATGGATGACACTGGCATGTCCACAATATAATCTACACTCACCGTAAGTACCGTACATTGGGTATGTGGCCGAATGGTATTCCATCAATTATCCACGCACCACTGATGATGCTGTGTGAATACTCATCATCCATGTGCTAAAAATGTGTCTACAATTATTTGCTAAAGACACAGAGGCTGTAATCTGCATTGGATACATACCTGACACACAGATACACATCCAACCATAGTATGTACCCCCGTTTGTTATGGTACACAGTACATTACAGAGTTTTGAATACCTGCACAGCAATGTTGTGTCCATGTATGCATTGTGTTCCAGGGGCAGGTCCATCACGTAATAACAAAACACATGCATCAAAGCCATGTATACTGTTAGTAACAAGGTCTGTCTACACTTGCACTGCATGCTGTTGAGCAACACATGTCCTGCATGCTGACATGTGTGATATGACTGTTTTGCTTGTGATACTGTACCCCACCATCACCTACTATTGTGTATGTTCTGAGATTGCTGGTGTTGTTTGTGTCTGCTTTAGGGAGGAGTGTATTTGTGTGTGCATGTGTGCATGTATGCATGTGAGCATGTGCACATGTGTGCATGTGCATGTGTGCATGTGTGCATATGCGCATGTGTCATGTGTGCATGTGTGCATGTGGTCTAACATCATGTTCAGGTCTTAAAGTGTGATTCCTGTTTTCCTCTCACAGATGCCGAGGTGGGGCTGGTTCAGTAAAGCAGGGAACCTGATGTCACTGAGACAGACAGCGATCATGAGGATCATGTGTTGAGGCACAGGCAGGTTTGTCAGGGTCTGTTGTTGGGCCACCAATTGACAGTACACAAGTCTCCACCCCATCCATGCACACAGTCATACTGCCTGTACATCCATCATCACCATTGCCCTTAGCTGAGGGACAGTGTACGGTTGGCACTGGCCAGGACAGTGTGGCATCTGTGACACATGTATCAGGACACAGCAGTCATAGCCAGATGTCTAGAACAGTACCACATAGGCAGATGCCCAGGGGTTCTCGTCAGAGCACTGCTGGTCATCATGACCCTGGCAGACGTGCCACACCTCTTTCTACCACATGCATGTTCCAGGCTGTCATGGAGGCACAGACATGAATGGAGTGGTGCACCAGACAGGGACTAAGGGCACAGAGGGCTCATAACACCTCTGTAAATGACAGTATCCATGACCTAGCAGGTGCCATACATAATTACACTGAGGTCATTGATAGACGTTGGGGTGAGACATTGGATGTCCTCCACAATGTCATGTCCATGTGTCAGGACAGTACGGGACGGTTGAGACGTCGACGTGGATGTATGCCAGCAACATCAGCAGCTGGAGGTCACCGTGGACGTCCAGCAAGTCACAGCCGCTCCCGTAGTGCCAGTACCAGCCCCAGCAATGTTGGGGGGGGGCTGTCCATAGACCATCCTCCTGGAAGACCACGTGCACGTGGCTCTGGCCAGTCTCAGCAGGGACCCAGATCCAGTGGACGTATGTCAACCTCTTCAGATAGTACCCAGTCTGGATTAGTACCTGATACTGTCTGTAGCACCCCTGCCAGGCACAGGTTCCATATCCATGGCCAGAGATGGTGATCTGTAAAGCCTGCCAGGTACAGTCTGTAGCTGTTTCACAAATCCCTGTATATGGCAGCCACATGGTGGAACTGTGTGCATGCAGACACACACACATAAACCAGAATCCTAGTGCAAACACATACCCGCACACATTACATCAACATTAGCCCATAACAGTACTCATGGCCCTCACAAATACACACACACTCACACACACATGTCGATTGTATGGCTCAGTGTAGGTCTCAGGCAAACCAACAACATACCCTGTGCATATGATGAAACCTGTGCCACCTCCTGTCATCTGTAACATTGACGCAGGAGCAGGCTAACATGGTGCTGATGCACAGGGTGAATTTAATAAAGTATAGCAATGGTTGAATGTGTAGCATGTTGTCAGCAGTAAAGTGTAATGATATCCTTGAAGATGTAGTTGAGCAGGCAAGATACATTAAAGCTTCAATTAGCAATGTTGTATTGTTTCCACCAGTGTTTATTCCAATTGTGTTTTTTGCCCATGTGCCACTTGGCTGATGTGTGTAGTTGTGTCAGCATGTGTTATACAGAGGATAGTAAGTGTGAGGTGTGTGCAGGTGTACATTTGTGAACATGGTGGATGTGCACTGTCTGCATGTACGTGCATATTGGACACATGGGCAGGGTGACATGCCCTGTATTGGCCAGTGTTAACACTCCATACTTTCTATTGGTGGCCAGTATGCATTGTACCGCACACATTTTGGAACTTGAGTACACATGTGTGTGTATGACACGGGTTGACACTGTGCTGAGGGTGATGCTGTTGTTGCTATCTGTCATTGGTTTGCATTATTAAGGTTAACACTGTCCTAGCTGCATAATCCTTTATTAATGCACACTGTTCACATACAGGGTTTCATGGACCGTGCTATCACAAACACAAGAAATTCTCACTTATACAGTAAAAGTGCATTAGCCTCATGGACTCCTGCCATAAGCTAAATATATAATAGAAGGTGTGAAGTTGTACCAAAAGAGTTACATACCAAGAAGGGATAACCTCTCTGGTCAGTATCATTGGGAAAATACAATCCCTCAATAAACATACAAGGCAAGCTTCAAAATACAAAATGGCAAGGATTCCAAAGACAACACTAAAGCTTTCTTCAGTGTTGTTCATAATCTACAGGGGAAATCTCAGATTGGGTCACAGTTAATGTAAATGGTCACAAAGTATACGTATCTGACTGACATTACCAATTCCTTGTCAGACGGTTTGAATGCGGATTTCACCACCCAGTCATTACACAAGGGTCCCATTTCCAGACCTGAAGAATGTAAAACCTGATGATTCACAGACACTCTAGTTAAAACATCTCTTTAACAAACTACACACCACAGTGGCAATTGTACTGGACAGTGTCCCTGGCTGTGTCATACACAAGCTGACATATGAAGTCACCACTCACCTAAATGCTCTGTCCAGATGCAGCCTTTATACAGGTTACATACTTATGGAATGACACACGGTAATGGTGTTCACAGTCCACAAGGGTTGAGCTACAACATCATCTTCTCCTTTTGGATGATCCCATTTGGGGTCACCACAGTACATCATTTCTTCCTGCCCTCTGCATCTTGCACTATCACACCATCCACCTGCATGTCCTCTCTCACCACAGCCATAAACCTCATCTTAGGCATTCCTCTTTTCCTGTTACCTGGTGGCTTCATCCTTAGAATCTATTTCACAATATACTCTGCATCCCTCCTCAGCACATGTACAAACCAACTTAATCCTGCCTATCTGGCATGGTCTACTAACCTTCAAACCTGGCCTGACCCTCTAATATACTTATTCTTAAACCTGTCCACCCTCATCACACCCATTGCAAATGTTAACATAAATTGATTAAGGGTAGAAATACAACAGGTCCTGGAAACTCTCACCCTATAAGCCAGACCAATGTTAGCTGGAAGGCTATGGAGCACAGCATTATGAAACTCATTAACAGAGACATTATGAACCTGCAAATACTGCACCATACCCACTTAGGTTCTCTAAAGGCCAGATCATGGCTCCTACACCTAGTAGACTTCAAGCCAGTCAACAAGGCTATAGGTGTGGGATGGGAGGTCAACACAGCCGAGCTATAGCTCACCAGAAATTCATACATATCCCACATACTGGTATTATACATAACCTCAACAGACTGACCATAAACGATTGTTAGATGATGGCTTGACAACTGACGCACAGATGTAGGACACACAGTAACATTTGTAGCCTCCATGTACTATTCTATGCCAGTAACAAGTGGTATTCACCTGCACTCAGTCCTGGGACCACTCCTGTTTGGCATATAGCTTTCTTAGGTACAAGCAAACACAGTAGGGATATGTCTGCCCACATTTGATGACAATGCATACTGTGGGCTATACTTTATTCTCCAGATGACACACACATCCTCCAAAAGGGTATCATACAGACAGATACCTGGTGTCAAACTCATGCTGTAAAGGTATAAGCCTAAGAAAGCATAGTTATCCACTTTTAGAAAATAAAGTATCCCCAGAATACCACATATGTAGTAGCCCCCAAAATGTGGAACAGATACGAATGTATACATAGAGCCATGTGTTAAGTCATCTCTCCTTTGATAATCATATAACCAAAGGGTTTTGGAAATCCCTCTGTGGAGCACATAAGCAATAAAGGGTTTGCATGTAGACCCACAGAGGTTGTTGCACACCTATAATGATTAGTCATCTTTGCTAGACTTTGCTTGCTTTGGAACAGGTTTCAAATATACCTCAAGCATAAACCCTCACTCACACGCTTCAATAGAAACCGTGATGAGTGGATGTGAAACGGATGACATAGCCCAGGGATCACTGCAGTGGCTAAGCTTGTCACAAGCATACAGAAGTGACCTAAGGTCTGGAAAGTGCCAGCATGCTCTGGCAAAGATAACACATGCGTTCATGGAGAAAGCAGAGTACCCACCAATGAAATACTTGAGATCACATGTATGTATATGGATTTGCCCCACAGCAACCTTACATGTGTAATGCACATACAGTTGTCATTGTGATATGTCATACACTAGAAAAATCAAAACCCACTCCACATTGGCCAATGGTGTCACACACCTAGAGCACAGATGCACAGTCAGCCAGTGCGAGATTCAAACTTTTTCCTATCTACATTATGATACTACAGCAGTACGCATTTACACAATGCCCTATACACATTACTGGGGTTTCATCTTTCCACAGGTATATTTGAGGGATGGTCACATCATCAGACTTGCCAAAGATGAGTATACCACTTTTAAGGTGTGTGAGTAGTCTCCAAAAAGGTTGCTCCTCCCCAGGGAGACACACACACTCAGCAAGTGCAGGATTCAAACCTCTACCTAACTACTTTATGATATTATAAGAGTACGCATTTACACTACGTGCTATACACATTACTGGGATTTTATCTTTCCACAGGTATATCTGTAGGATGGTGACATCATGAGACTTGACAAAGATGAGTATACCACTTTTAAGGGGTGTGAGTAGTCTCCAAAAAAGTTGCTCTCTCTCCAGTGAAAGACAGACAGACACACACACACACACACACACAGTTGGCATGTGCGGTGTTCTTAATCCGAGCTAAGTACATCTTTACACTTCAGCAAGCAATATGGAGTTACAGGGTGCAATACAGACATTACTTGCTGACAGTCTGCACAAAGGTTTTTTCACATTTGCTAACCTCAGCAGGCTTATCATACTAGATGTATTGTGAGGGTATTGTATGCATAGGCCATAACCATATCATATGTGGGTTGATGCACCACATGCTGGCACACACAGGGTTAAACCTTGAGTAGCATCTTACCTTCAACTACATGATACTGCAATATAACAGAAAGATGGTAAACTTCAACAATTGGCTGAGATTCTGGTGTCATTTAAAGGGGATCCAGTCTCTGTCTGCCTGTGATGACATGATAGACAAGCCTTGTTGCTTTACTACAGATGGTTTGCACCTGTCACCTCTATGCTTCTGAATACTGGCCAAGGCTATTGCTGTCTCCATATTACCTTTTTTAGGCAAGGCTCAAATGTTCATAGGTTCATAGGTAGGTACTAGGCTATCGGCCCTGGGGTCTATACAAGCCCAGCCAAAACGGTACCCTGCCTTTGCCACCCAAAAAATTTATTTTCATGTGCCACTGTTGAGCAGAGTTACAGAAGTGATCCCCAGGGTGAATTTCCTATTTCCCATCCAATCATCAAGATTTTTCTTGAAGAGTGCTAACAAGGAGCTTTGGTTGATATAGATAGGTAGTTTATTCTGGAGTATGTGAAGTCTCTGGGACTGGAATCTATCCCTCCGGCATGTTCTGTTTATTGTGGTGACAAGGTTTAGGTCCCTAGAGACTGTAATTTCATAGGTTCATAGGTAGGTACTAGGCTATCTGCCCAAGGGCATTTATAAGCTTAGCCAGAATGTGTTGGCTTTCGCCACGCTTTTAAATTAGTTTCCTGGGCCTCTGTCTAGCAGGGCCACTGAAGTGATCCCAGGGGTAAATTTACAATTTCCCATCCACTCGTCAAGATTCCTCTTGAAGAGAGTCTGCGCGGGGCTCTGCCTAACATCAGCTGGGATTCTATTCCAGAGCAAGGGAAGTCTCTGGGACAGGAAACTATCCCTCCAGCACATCCGGTTTATTGCTTTGCTGAGGTTTAATTCACTGGAGTGTGTGGATCTAAGAGATTTGTTTTTCTTGAGGTGGAGCATGTCCATTAATTTTGGGTTGGACATGGCCTTATACATCAGGCATAGATCACCTCTGAGCAGGCAGTAAGCAACCAAGTAGAGCTGGAGTTTCTTTAGTCGAGCTGCATAGGGCATCTCTTTGAGGCCCATGATCCTCTTGGTGAGGTACTTCTGTGGTCTTACCAGCTGTTGCATGTGCCAATTAAGGTACATACCAAATGGGGCATTGTACTCTATTATGCGCCTAATGAGTGATGAGTAGAGGGGAACAATGACTTCTCTTGATTTAGAGGTGAACTCTTTCATGATTAGGTGGGCTACATAGAAGGAATATCTAACCACTTTGGCAATGTGATTATCAAAGGAGAGGTTACTATCTACCTGGGTCCCCAGGTCCATAATTACATTTTCTGTACCTAGTAGATTACCACCTATGTGGTAATGCATGGGCACTTTGTTTTTTCCAAAGGGGATGACTATGCATTTTTTGGCATTGAGCTTGAGGCCATGGTTTTAACACCAGGTATCTGTCTCTGTAAGACCCTTCTGGAGGATGTCTGTGTCAGCCAGAGAGTCAATTTTGACCCCCTGGTTTGCAGTCATCTGTGAACTTGGTCAGCCATAGTCCTCCCGTGCCTGTACTTCAGAGAAGTATATACTGAACAGGAGGGGTCCCAGGACCGAGACCTGTGTGATGCCACTTGTGACTGGTTTAGAGTCAGACATGGCACCTGCAACTCTGACCATGTGTGTTCTATCCGTGAGCCAGTTGGCTAACCATCTCATGACATAGGGGTTAATGTTCAAGCTGGTAAGCTTGTCTATGATGGCAGAGTGGGGAATGGTGTTGAAGGCCTTAGTGAGGTCCAGGTAGGTTGTGTGGACTACCTTCCCTTCATCTATGGCCTTGGTAACTGTTTCAAAGAAGTCATCTAGGTTTAGGAGGCAGGATCTGCCTTTAACAAAGCCAAATTGGGTAGGGTCCAGTGTCTGGAGGTTCCCAATCTCTCTGTTTATGAGTTCCATGATAATTCACTCCATAGCTTTGCAGACCAGGCTGGTCAGGTTTATTGGGTGATAGTTCCCAGGTTCTGTTGTGGCACCATCTTTGTGGAGCAGGATGACTGTTGCTGTATGCCATTCTTTGGGTATATAGCCTGTGGTAAGGCCGAGTCTGAACAGTGAATTTAGGTGAGGGTTTAGTTCCTTTTGGAGCTTGTGTAAGACACAACCTGGGACACCATCCGGTCCCAATGATGCTGTGTTCGTAGCTTTGGAGAGGGCTGTTTTTACCTGCATGTCCGTGATGTCTGGGGCTTTGCATTCTTCTGGGATGGACACAGGCCCTTTTGGGGGTGAGGGGGTGGTGAAGTTTGCATTAAACTTGTCCACCAGGATGTTGGCAATGTCATTTGGTTCAGTGTTTTTTTTGCCATTTTGGAGTAGCTCAAAGCATAATTGAGCGATGCCACCTAAATGTTTGATATAGCTAAATAAGGCTTTGTGTTTATCTTTAGATTCCTTGGCAATTTTTCTTTAGAAACTGACCTTGGATGATTTTATGAGCGATCATAGTTTCTTGCTAATAATGATCAGTGATGCCTTTCCTTTTTGGAATTTTGCTCTATCATGTAATAGTTTCCTCCTTCTGTTGTATAGCTTATTTATGGCCAAGGACCACCAGACTGGTTTCCTCTTTTTGGAGGAATGAGTCTTGGTTTTACTCGGGATGGCTCGATCCATGAATCCCTGTGGATGCTCATAAAATGAACTTGTAAAGGGTTCTGCGGATTGGATAGCATTATCCTGTAGCAAGGGGGCTTTGAAACTTTCCACTTCAGTCTTGAGAAGTGTGAAGTTTGCTTTTGAAAAGTTTTTCACATTGGTTTCCTTGACTGGGGGTAGGGTAGGGATGTGGATGTCCAGTGTGATTACTTTATGAGCTGATCTTACCAGCTAGGGTTTTACCTCAGGTGTGGAACACTGATCCCCCATGTTGGTGATGATCAGGTCCAGTATGTTGTCACCACTAGTGGGTGTGGTGACCAGCTGTTCCAGGGCGTTTGAGTTTATAAACTCTAGGAAGCATTGGGCAAAGGAGTTTGTACTTGAGTAATTCTCCCAGTCAATGTTTGGGTAGTTGAAATCTCCTAATATCATGGTGTTTGGTAGGACCTTTATATTTTCCAGTGTTCTCAGGAATGCTGAGTGAGGGTCCTGAGACAAGATAGGTGATCTGTAGCAGGCTTGGATCTGATAAGCAGCTTTGCACACTGTTAGTTGCACTTGGATGGTCTCCGAGGCCTCGTACTGTGCCACTAAGCTGGAGGTGTGGGTATCCTATATGAAAATGGATACACCCCTCCTTTTGTATTTCGGTCCGGGTTTTGGGGCCGAAGCTCAGAGAGATTGGGATTCCTTTAAGTGGAGCATGTCCAACAGCTCTGTGTTTGACATAGCTTTGTATGTTAGGCAGCGATCACCTCTGAGTAGGCGATATGTGACAGAGTAAAGCTGGAGGGTATTGAGATGGTCTGTGTAGGGCATGTATTTCAGGCCGCTAATCCTCTTTGTGAGGTATTTCTGTCGGCTTTCCAGTTGTTGTAGATGTCTTGTGAGGTACATACCAAAAGGGGCATTGCACTCTATAATGGATCTAATCAGTGATGGGTAGAGGGGAACAATGACCTCTTTTTTCTGCATGAGAAACCTTTTGTGATGAGGTGTGCCACATAGAAGGATTTCCTGACTACTTTGGTGATGTGATTATCAAAGGAGAGTCTACTTACCACCTGTGTACCAAGGTCTCTTATCACACTTTCAGTGTTAAGTATACTACCGCCTATGTTGTAGTTCATGGATAATGAGTTTTTACCAAAGGGGATGACAATGCACTTTTTGGCATTGAGCTTGAGGCCATGGCTTTGACACCAGGCATCTGTCTCAGTGAGGCCCTTTTGTAGGATGTCCACATCGTTAGTAGTTTCGATTATGGCTCCTAGTTTGCAGTCATCTGGGAACTTCATTAACCAAAGACCTTCTGTCTTAGCCTGTACTTCAGGGAAGTAGATACCAAACACGACAGGACACAGGACTGAACCCTGTGGTACTCCACTTGTCACTGGTCTGAAGTCAGACTTGGAGTCTGCTACTTTCACAATGTGGGTTCTGCCAGTAAGCCAGCTGGCAACCCATCATGTGACATAGAGATTTATACCTAGTTTAGTGAGTTTATCTATAATTCCAGAGTGGGAAATGGTGTCAAAAGCCTTGGCAAGATCTAGATAGGCTGTGTGAACCACCTTACCCTTGTCTACGGCTTTGGTGACTGCTTTGAAGAAGTCTATCAGGATTAGGAGACATGATCTGCCTTTTACAAACCTGAAATGGTTGTGGTCCAGAGTTTGGAGATTGCCAATGTCTTTGTTTATAAGTTCCATGATGATACGTTCCATGGCCTTGCAGACCAGGCTCATCAGGCTAATGAGGCGCTAGTTCCCGGGGTATGTGGTGCCTCCCCCCTTGTGTAGTGGGATAACCATCGCTGTGCACCATTCAGCAGGCACAAAGCCAGAGGTGAGGCTATGATTGAACATGGTACTTAGGTGTGGTGTTCGTTCTGTAGTCCATGTAGAACGCAGCCTGGGGTGTTATCTGATCCCATGGATACTGTGTTCCTGGCATTGGAGAGTTGTTTTTACCTTTGCAGCCGTGATGACAGTAACTTTGCATTCTTCCAGTATAGAGATGGGCTCTTTCATGGGTGAAAGGATGATAAAGTTAGCACTGATCCTGTCTGCCAGGATATTGGCAATATCAGTTGGGTCTGTATATTTTGTGTCATTGTGCTGTAATGCAGAGCAGATCTGAGTGTTGCCATTGTGATTCTTGACATAGCTATAGAATGCTTTGTGGTTGTCTTTAGAATCAGTGGCGATTTTGTTTTCGTAACTAGCTTTGGAGGATTTTATCAGGGATTGCAGCTTCTTACAGAGGCTGACCAGGGAGCTCCTCCACTCATGGGTTTTACCCTCTTTTGCAACAGTTTCTTCCTTCTGTTGTGCAGTTTGTTTATGGCAGGGGACCACCAAATTGGCTTCCTTTTCTTGGAGGATAGCTTCTTGGTTCTGTTTGGGATAGCATGATCCATGCACTCATGTAAGTGCTTATAAAGTGCAATTGTGTAAGATTCAGTAGTCGTAACTGTATTGTCCATCTGCATGGGTGTCCTGAAGTTCACTTCTGTCTTAATCATGAAGTTCCCTTTGGAGATATTTTTTACCATGGTTTCCTTAATGGGGGGTGGGGGCAGAATGTGGATATGTAGGGTAATTAGCTTATGGTTAGAGCGGTCCAATGAGGCATTGACTTCAGGTGTTGAACACTGGTCACTCAGGACAAACCAAACCCTGTAACTAACACAAATAACTACAAAGTGAGATAATGCTACTCATTGCCAGAAGTCTCAGCCTCCAGATGCACACACTCGAGGCACTTCTCAGTATGGAGAATATTAATATCTGTGCAGTAACAGAAACCTAGTTCAAGGCTCCAGAGAGCACAGCAGCACTACCAGGATACTACTCATTCTATACCTTCCAGCATCAGAACCTAGATCATATCACATAGGGTGGGGATGTATCCATATTCATCAAGGATACCTAAACCTCTCTCTACATGTTCTCTACAGGATATGTACCCATAGAATGTTGCACATCAGCGTTCTTCCCACTCCACAGGGGTAGGGCCACAAAAGACCATTGGCATTCACGTTCTATGAACCTGACAAGTCTGATCTGCAAGGCAATGGAGCCAATCATAATGTAAGTCAACAATAAAGACATTGGGAACCTTCACATAGTTGAGCACACCCAGTCTGGCTTCGTCAAATGCATATCACACCTCCTGAACTGGGTGGATTTCTTTGAGACAGTTACCCAGGCTACATATGATTGAAAGGAGCTCCACACAGCCTACCTATACAGCGCTAAGGCCTTTGACACCATTCCCCAGTCAGGTATCATAGATGAACTCACCAACCTGGGCATGAATCCATACATCACAAGATGGATTGCAAACTGGCTCACAGATAGATCCCACAAATTAAGAGTTGCTGGCTACATGTCAGACTCTACACCGGTAACAACTGGTGTCCCCCAGTGTTCAGTCCTGGGGTCCCTCCTGTTTGGTTTAGACTTCTCAAAAGTACATGCCAACACAGGAGGGTTATGGTTGACTAAGTTTGCTGGGAACTGTAAAGTGTTTGCCATAATAGATTCCCCGGATGACACAAATATTCTCCAGAAGGGACTCTATGAGACAGATGTGTGGTGTCAGAATCATGGCCTCAAGCTCAATGTGGAAGAATGCATAGTAATCCCCTTTGGTGAAAACAAAGTACCCACAAACTACCACATAGGTGTTACCCCCTTAAAACTGACAAGGTAATAAGGGATCTGGGGACACAAGTAGATAGTCATCTTTACTTTGACAACCATATTGCCAAAGTGATTGGGAAATCCTATGTGGCCCACCTAATCAACAAAAGGGTTTGCATCAGGATCAAAAGAGGTAGTGTGGCCCTCTACTCTTAAGTCATCAGACCCATCATTGAGTACAGCACCATTTTGGATGTACTCAACTAAGCATATCCAGCAGCTGTAGAGACCACAGAGGTACCTCACCAAGAGGATTACTGGCCTCAAACAGTTGTGTTATGCAACACAACTGGTAAAACTGAATCTGTTCTCCATTGCGTACCACCTACTCAGAGGCACACTCTGCCTAACATACAGAGCCATGTCCAACACATAATTGTTGAACATGCTCCATCTACGGATAACAAAATTGAGTCACACTACACACTCCAGGGATATGAACCTCATCACAACAATGAATACAACATGCTGGAGGGATAGAGTACCATCCCAGACACTTGCCTTACTGTGGAACAGTCCCAATGTGCATCAGACAGAGCACCTCGCTGACATTCTTCAATAGGAACATTGATGAGTGGAAATGAAACAGACAATTCACACCAGGCATCACATCAGCAGCCCCACTAGAAAGGGGCTTAGGGTACTAACTATTAGAACTAGGGCTTGGGAGACTAGCCAATGGGGTGGTGAAAGCTGCACAACTTGCCTAGGCTAATATATGCCTTCGTGAAGATCGTCTACTACATAACTATGAACCTATGTGGCAGGTACATGTCTACAGATAGTAGATGTGTACTTCATTGCACAGTCATGTTGTACAGCAGGCACATGGACCACATGCACTGTAATGCTTACAGATACTGGTGGCTGTTATATAAGTGGGTGAGATGTGCACCTCATGTCTTTTGTGCCACTGGGATGTGTGCTGGGTGGGACAGTCCTGGATGGCTCCCTGTCATGGTCACCCTCTTACACACATTGGCTTATTATACTGTGTTCCCCTTACATATATATATATATATATATATATATATATATATATATATATATATATATATATATATATATATATATATATATATATTATATAGGTACATAGGTAGGTAATAGGCTATCTGCCTGAAGGCATATATTAGTATGGCCAGAGTGTGCAGCTATCACCACACATGGGGTTAGTTCCCTAGGCCTCTGTGTAGTAGAGCTGATGAAGTGATCTATGATGTGAAAGTTCACTTTCACATACACTCATCAAGGCTCCTCTGGAAGAGTGTCAGTTAGGGACTCAGCTTAATGTAGGTTGGGAGCCTGTTCCAAAGCAAGGGAAGTCTGTGAGTTAGTAATATATCCCTCCAACATGTTCTATTTATTGTTGTGATGATGATATCCCTAGAGCATGTGGCACAGTGAGCTTGGGTTTACTTCAGATAGTGCATGTACACCAGTTCTGCATTGGACATAGACCTGTCTGTTGGGCAGAGATCGCCTGAGTAGACAGTATGCAACAGAGTACAGATTGAGTTAAATTCAGTCTTTTTGCATGGGACAACTGTTTGAGGCCAGTAATCCTATTGTTGAAGTACATTAGGGGTCTTTCCAGCTGCTGAAGGTGCCTAGTCAGATTCATCGCAAGTGTGCCGTAATACTCTCTGATGTGTCTGATGACTGATGAGTAGAGGGAACCTCCTGTGACCTACATGCAAAGACCTTGGCAGTTTGTGGGAACATATAGCATGATTTTCTAACCACGTTGTGAATGTGTTTCTGGAAGTAGTGATGACTATCCACGTGTCCATAGATCCCTTATTATTACCTCCATATTTAGGGGGTTGGCACCTATGTGGTATTTGTATGACTGTAGCTCGAGGCCATAATTTTGACACCACATCTGTCTGACTGAGACCCTTTTTAAGGATGTCTCTGTTGTCCCAAACATCGATTATGACAACCTTTTTGCAGTCATCCACAAACTTTGCTAAACATAGCCCTCGTGTGTTTGACTGTATTTCTGAAAAGTATACACCAGATGGGAGGGGTCCCAGGACTGAGCCATGGGGGACAGCAGTTGTTACCAGCTTGTACAGAAGACCACCATTCTTACCTTGTGGGATCTATCTGTGCCCCAGTTGTCAATCCATCAGATGACATACATGTTTATGCACAGGTTGTTGATTTTGTGGATACGACATGTGTGTGGGATGTTGGAGAAGGGCTTTTAAAGGTCTATGTAGGCCATGTGGAGCTTATTTCATTGATATATGTCCTGGGTGACTGCCTTGAAAACTGTCTAGCAAGTTTAGGAACCATGATCTGCCCCTGACCAAACCACAGTGGGTAGGACTGGGTGTTTGTAGGCTCCCAATAGCTCTGTTTATGAGTTCCATAATGATGGACTCCATGGCCTTGCAGATCAGGCTTATTAGGCTTATAAGACTATAGTTCCCATGGTCTGTTGTGCACAAACACTTGTGGAGTGTGCCAAACATTGCTGTAACCCATTCAACAGTTTCATATCCAGTACAGAGGGTGAGTCTCAACAGACTGTGCAGGTGCAGGGTCTATTTGTTTTGGAGTTCACATATGACACAGCCAGGGAAACCATGTCATCCCATAGACACAGTGTTTTTAGGTTTGGATAGAGCTCTTTAACCATTGTATATGTGATTTCTGAGTTTTCACAATCTCTAGGTATGGTAATGGGCTCTTTTGTCAGTGAGAGGGGGGTAAATATGTATGAACGTGTCTGACAAGATGTTGGCAATGTCAGTCATGTACATCTATTCATTTACACTTTGCACTGACTCAGAACATATATAAGTTTACATTGATATTTATGACATAGCGAAAGAAAGCTTCATGGTTCTCTATGGATTTTTTGGCAATATTTTTGCCAGAACATGGCTTGGATAATGTTAGGAGTGCTCATTGTTTCTTGATGATACTGATTGGAGGTTTATTGATCTTCTTTGGATTTTCACTTTCTTTGAACAACTTAAGTACTTGTAGTACATAGTTTGATTATGAGAGGGGTCCAATATATTATATGGGTCTGTTTTCATATCACTGTGTGTGCAAGGCAGGATTGGTGAATAGTGACAAGTGTCAAGAGTAAGAACTGCAACTGGCAGATATGTGAGGCCCACTGCTGTAATCAGACATGGCCTAAGTGTGTGAGCATGCCCAGTATGACCTTTCAGTATGTTGCTGACTGAAATTTGCGAAATTTGTTTAAGTGTGTGAGCATGCCCACTATGGGCATATATACTATATGTGTGTGAAAAATCAATTTGTTTTTTACTTCAGGGCTCACCTTTGTCTTGTACATCAACAGGAGGCATGCTGTGCCTGCAGGGCTTCCATGAGTCAATTTGCATAGACTTATCAACATTTCTACATACAGGGGGGACAGCTATTATTTGTACATTTCTACCCGGGGGGGCACACCTGATTGTTACTGTGGGTGTACATAGGATGAGGGGTACACCTGACACTTATACACATTTGCTAGGCCTGCACTGCTATGTCAGGTACTCCATTTCAGTCTGTACTGTTGCCTATCGTACTGGCTTGAGGCATACCACTGTACTACAGACCTTAGCTTCCAATTACACGCATATTAGTTTGTGACTTCATAGCCTACCCAACCCACATCACACTGCCTGGCCTGCTGTTATCTGTCTGCATAGGCCTGGGGAGGTTACTCATAGGACAGGATACAGCATTTGTTTCTGTTTGCGTTTGTCTACAATTGTCCTGCTGTGACCTGTGGGTGTATGTCCCCCCTCCCAACTGGTGTGTGGTGACTTAAGTTGTGTCTGTGCCAGTGAAATGCTGTCATGGCTTAGTGGTTCAGTACTGTGACTATAGTGCACAGTATCTTGAGTTCGAGCCCTGTCACTACTTTTTATTTTCCTGCTGGGCAGACCTGACTGGTTAAGGAACAGTAAAGCAGGTGTGAGTGTGTTTACCCAACTTTGCTCGACTTTGCCCAACATTGCCCAATGTTGCCTGACGTTACCGATGTTGAGTTGGTTAGCGCGGTGTGCAGCTACGCGCAATTGTATTTAAATATGCTCAATACTGGTAAAATTGCTTAGCAGTGCTTTTTATTGCTTAAAATAGGGACTCATGCCTCAAGTGGTGCTGCAGGGCTGCCTATGTCGGATGCACATATTACACTCTCTATACATGCTTGAAAACAGGTAGTGTCAAGTTTGGCATCCCTTTTACTGTATGTGCGAGTCAGAGAGAGGTGTCATTTCCAGGGTTCCTACTGAGTCAGTGTATGTGCTATGTGATGCCTCTTTGCCAAGGCCAGGGCATACTGGGCACATCTCCTTCTGCCTACTGGGGCATGCTCAGGTTGTTCCTCCTCCAAGTCATGCTGTGACTGTGCAGGCCTTCGCAATGGTGGGGGGCTGTTTGGCCCTGCTCTATGTTGTTCCTGCTGCAGCTGTTTCCACAGGATCATATTGTGTAGCATGGCACATACCAAGACAATTTGGGTACATGTAGTTGGTGAGTACTGCAAGGCTCCACCAGATGTGTCCAGGCACCGGAACCATGACTTAAGCATCCCAAACACATGCTCAATTATGTTTCTTGTTTGTGCGTGTGCCTCATTATGGAATTCTTCTTCGGGTGTGTGTGCATTTTTGACGGGTGTCATCAGCCATGGCTCCAGTGCATATCCAGCATCCCCCACTAGGTGACCATCAGGGATGTCCCCATTGGCAAATCTCTGGTACAGTTGAGTCAGATGCCAGATGTGGGAATCGTGATAACTTCCAGAGCAGCCAGCACACACATTTATTATTATGCCCTGGGCATCGCACATGACCTGGCAGTTGATGGAGGGGAAGCCCTTGCGGTTGATGTAGATGCTACCCCGCTCACAGGGTGGTGCTTTGATGTGTATGTGCATGCAGTCTATTGCACCCACTACCTCAGGGTATTCTGCTATTTGGTGGAAAAGACGCATATTGCTGGTCAATGCCTCACGGGAATTGGGGAAATATACGTGCTCACTGACATGTGCTGACATGGCATCCAGGAACTGGTGCTGTACCCTGGATGCTGATGCCTGTGACATCCCCATCATATCACCAGTTGGTCTCTGGAAGGTACCTGTAGCTAGTATTCTTAGGCCAGCACATACCTTGGTATCTACTGGGATGGGTTCCCCTCTGTTGGTTCTGTGTGTGAGGCATGGCCAGCATAGTTCAACAGTTTGCTGCAGGAGGTTTCTGTCCACCCTATAGCGCTCCACTATCTCCAGCTCATGTAGCCCCTGGTAGGTTACCCTGGGTCAGTACACTCTTCTCTGCCTCCTCACTGTGGGTTGCTCAGCAGCATTCACAACATCACCACCCTCAGTACCTTGCACATGTTGGTTTATGATAGCAAGAGCAGCCTCTAACATTTTGTCTGACTTTAAAGTTTTTAAGCTTTCCCTCTTTGTATACTGCAGTGTTGCAGAGTTCTTTGGAAAAAACGGGGGAATGCTGTTTGCAGAGTTTAAAGTGCTGGGCTGGGCTAGTCTGCTGCCTGTGTAATTGGCTGATTCTGATATATTTCACCTGGCAGCTCTGCTAGTTCTCCTTGGTTAACTTCATACTACTTCTTTTCCTTCCTTTTCCCTTTCTGTTTCCACCCAGGGCAGCGCCGCACAAACAAGCGCACATGAGCGCACACGCTGTGTGCACGTTTGTAAGACATTTCAGATATATTCACGGCGTACACCTTTGGTTTCTGGTTTTCAAAAAGGACAACTACAGACATGCCTCTTGCAATCCTGAGCAACTCAGGGCAAACACAAGACACTGTGCTCCAATAAGCTTACAGCCTTTCTTACACACCCCCTTATGATGTTACCTATATTCTACTCTACTACTCACCTACTCCTACACTTACACTCTTGGGACTTGGCTGACATGCTGGGGAAAATTGGGATTCATTATCCTTATCCTCATTTGCATAGGATTGCCTACTAATGCATGGTTACATCTCTCACACTGGGCTTCCCTCCCTTAGCAACCACTACTCAGTGGCCATGTTGCCTTCAGTCTGCCATTCACCTGCATGGCAGGATAAGCGTTTTAGTGAAAATGGCTATTTTTGGCTATTTTTAACTTATTTTCTTGTTTTTTAAAGCGCCACACATTTGCACGGTGCTGCGCTATGCTTAAACATCGGAGATCGGGGGGAAAAAAGTTAGATTTAATAATTTTAAACATTTATAAATACCAATGGCCTTATATTTGGCCATTGGCACACTTCCTCAACTGTATGCATCCTTTATTTGGTGCTGTCATAACTCCATTTAGCTATTTGCAGAACGGTACTCCGTTATCAACGGAGTACATTCCTGCAGATAACACTAATCTTCCACGCACAGGTTAGCGTTTCCTGGATTGCAAATTTACCTCATTTGCATAGCTTTCAGCAGCAAATGAGGTAATTTGCATAACATGATGCTGTCCGTGCAAGAGTAGCTTTAGCAGCTCTCGTGCATGCCCCTGCTGGCTGTTCCCGGATCGCACGGCAGTCATATTGCCTCTGTGAGCTCCTACACTCTTCTTGCACTCTGTGCAAGCTTTCGTAAATCCAGCCCAATCTATTCCACATCTTCTCAAATGAAAGGCAGTCAGGAAAAACAAATCCTATGTTTGATTTTAAAACATCCAGACAAATTCCACAAGTATAGGTTACTTCCCAAGTAGCGTCAATGATCTTGTAACAGGCTTTTTGCTTCCTTCCTGTCCTATATCTTTATTGGTCTTCATGTACTGGATTATGTTCCTCCTCTCTTCCGTGATGCATGTGGTTCTCACTGTTTATGCAGATAGTTGCATTGAACTCACTTGCTTGTACTCACAAAAGCTCACATTTGTTGCTGTTTGATAATGGGTCATTAAAGGTTCTGGTTATAGTAGAACTTCATGTACTATTTTATGTTGCCCGCCTACTTGCAGCTTGGATCCTGGCCTTGCAAGGCAAAGAGGTATCATGACCAGCGTTGCTACTTTAAGTACTAAATGCATGTGCACTCAGGCTGATGCAAAAATCAGCTTGACCACGCTTGCCCATGATCTTCTAACGCTGTCGTTTTTCTTTATTCCCTTTTAAATTAAGGATTTATAAATAACTTGAACATGTTAACTTCAATAGAAGTGACATTCACAAAACACATTCACACTCTCACTTATATACACATTCATTGAACATGTAGATGTGTTGTAGAAAGGATCTTCTGGTTGTCCAAGTCATATTTTTCAGAAGAGTTCAGTAAACAAGTATAAACTACTTTTTCGAATTTCTCCTCTGTCATTTCATATTGTGTACAGTTAATATATTAATAAATTCCTAAAATAGCAACAAACCCTACTTGAACCAGGAACTAAAATCGTGTGCTACTAATAAGATTGTGTTCTCCTTTTTCTACCTACCACACAACAACAGGAATTGGCTAGCAGAATCATGTACTGTAACATAAGAAGGTAACATTATTCTTTTATCTGCAAATGTCGTTACTGCTTAACAGAAAAGTTGCCTCACCACGTGGAGTTCACATATTCTGGCATGGTTTTCTCCCCATTTGTTTTCATTTCAAAATAACACTGATAAACCACCACATAATATTTGGGCAGTGCTAGCAGCACCAACTGTCCCCAGCAATGAAGTTTTTTTTATTTTTTTAATGAAACAAAGCAACAATCAGGAAAAATGAGAAGCAAGTATCACTCTATTGTGCAATACAGCTGGAAATGTTTTTGCTTAGTGACTGTTATTTAGAAACGTGTCAGTTGTATTTTTAAATAATTAAGTCTATTAAGCATTGTTAGCATAAAAAATCAGCTTCTGCTGTAAGTTTATTTTCATAATATCAGAGCATCACTTATGGGGCATGGTGAGTAACAAATGCCACTTTTCTGTGGAACAATAATATGCTTTCTGTGTATGATGGGAAACTGATTATAGACTATAACTGCCTCACTATTTTGGGAACTGCCTGAAGAATGGTGGCAGCAGTGAGCAAAAAATGTTTTCAGTGAAAAATGATATATTTGCTGTTTGTGCATGTTGCAAGAGGATTTTGATTAAATGCTACTAATTAACTTGTGCTCTCCTCTTTCTACCTACCACATAACAGAGAAGTTGCTTCACCACTTGGAATTGACATATTCTGGCAATGTTTTTCCCCCCATAAGATATAGGGCATCTCATCCAGGGACAAAGGTGGTCATAACATACCTGTATTCTTCCCTTACAAGACCCATTATTTAGTACAATGCCCGTTTCGGCATATTCCTCACAAAGCACATGCAGCAGCTGGAGAGACCACAGAATTTCCTCAGCAAGAGAATCTCCAGGGCCTCAAACATCTACCCTACACAAACAGGCTAAAGGTTCTGTCCTTGTACTCAGTCTCATACAAACTCCTCATTGGTGACCTCTGTCTGGCATACAAAGCAATCTCAGACTCTGCCTTGATGGGAATGCTGCATATCTGCAAGTCAAGCTCCATTCGAGTAACCCACATGTGTGACCTCAACCTGGTCTGTGACATCAGCAGGGCTTGTTGGTGGGACAGATGTGTGTCCCAGAGACTCCCCCTCTTGTGGAATAGACTCCCTTGTCACATCAAGCAGAGTACCTCATTAACTCTTTTTAAGTGCAACCTGGATAACTTGATGGGGAACAGAAAATACACCCCTGGGATTCCACCTGTGTCCCTGCTGGACAGTGGCATAGGGTGCTGACTTGTTGGAACATGGGCAAAATTCTTGGCTAGGCTTGTAAGGGCCTCAGGACCAGTAGCCTAGTAACTTCCTATGATCCTATACAACTATTATTTTTCTGCTAAAACACTATGGTTAGGTATTAACACACAAAAAGGTACTTTAATTTGAAGTGTTATGTTTACCTTTAGTAGAACAAAGATCTCTAATATAATTTACCATACAGTACTAGGTACTGCCTGATTATACTCCAGTATCAGTTACCAACATGTGAGAACTGGATTCAGTGGTGAAACAGCATACTTTATATGTATGAGCTACATTAAGATTTCTTGATTATATTGTAAAAAACATACATACTGGGGTTGCTTGTTAAGATAATGGAGGAAGACAGCAACACATCAAAGGCTGATTTTAGTAGTGAAGCAATGAGCAAGGTCCCATCTGCCAGAGCTGAGGATAGCTCATGTGAATATAAACAGTACTTGTTGAAAAAGAGTAGGTATGCTTTAGTAAAAATATATTTTTTCAAAATTATTTTGCACTTTCACGTCATCAGTTTCATTTAGTTTAATCATTTCATTATCCTTCCCCATATGCAGAACGTTTTTGCCTCAATCATATTCATATTCTTTTTCTTGTTATATAATACTTATTTACATCTTGCTTTCCAAATGCACCATAAATATGAAAAAGTATTATCAATTTCATCAACCTTTTCACTATTCACCACTCATATTCTCCATACAAAATATTACTCTGCTTAATTTTGCTATCCTTAATCTGTCCCACATTCCTTCTGGAGCATTCTATGCCCTTAATGCCTGAACTTTTAAATAGAACATCATTAACAGCTTCTTCTTTTCAACAATCATGACACAGTCTGGCCAGTGGTTGTTTAGTCCATTAACAAGAAATTTCCTCAGCATAACCCTTCACTCTACACTTTTAATCATATGCACTGGTTGACATGTAGATATATTTTACCAAAAAAAGATACTTTATGATGTTCCACATCAGTTTGCTAAACTAAAGATTTTTTCTGGTATGTACTAGAATAACAACCACAGGGGGCCTTTTTAAGCCTAGCCATGTATCCCAAATCTATGACACGTTCTGGTACCCTTGATAAGTGTAAGCAGGGGCCTGGGAGATTAACCATTTACAGGTTGCCTGTGACCATTAGAGAGACATATTTCAAATCAGGAATGGATTTTCTATTCCCCATCCAGTTGTCTAAGTTCCATTTCAGCTGGGTTAGGGAGGAACTGTCCTTCACATAGATGGGGAAGCCTGTTCCAGAGAAGGGGTAATCTCCGGGATATATACCTGTCTCTTCAGCAGTTTCTATTTCTATCAAATGCAAGGTTTAAGTGTACAGCATGGGCAACTGTGGTGCTGTTTGTTTTGTAGATATGAAGAAAGTCCATCAGGTTGGGGTCTGACAATATCTTGTATGCCAGGCATAGATCTCCCCTCAGCAGCCTGTTCTCTCATATTTACCTACAATCTGTTTTTCCATTACATAGTGTATTTTTCTGGTAAAATTTCCACATCAGTTTTCCAAGTAACCTTTTTCTTAATATTATTTACCTACCTCCTCTTCAAAAACTTTTCTTTTCTGTTTTCATATTATTTATCAGACGTCCTCATATCCCTTCCACGAAGGTCTTCTTATCGCACTTTTTCTCTCATCATTTATCTTCCATAATGTCTGATACATGTACAATGAAGCAATACTGGATTTCTTAACCCTAAACTCCCGTTCTCTTTTATTATATAGTATTGTCTCCTTATGCGCAGTCATGATCCCCATATTATTAAAAGAATTTTCCAGCAACATAATCTGTCTGTCACTCTCTCTTACAGTAGAAAACATACATATTTTCCACTGTATAAGCTTTTTTAATAGAACTTGGTGACTTAAACCATTGTTGAAAAAATCCACTTAACATTATTCATATATGTTCTGTTTCTGATTCCTCAGATTTTACCATTGATTAATAACTTCCTTAACTAAAAATTATATCCAGTATTTCAAGTAGTATTCCTTGTAAAATGCCACCAGATTTTGTTACATTTCTATAACCTTTATTTTTTTCTTTATTCAACATTGATTTTATTGAAATTGTAACCACCTTTACAGTCCCATATGCTTTAAGAATTTGACACATTTGTTCATGCTTTGCATCATCAAAGGCTTTCATTATACCCCTATTACATCTTCAGCTTCCAACTCCCCCATCTTTATACTATTAAACTATAACATTTAGTAATTTATATCCTTACCTTTAATCCAATATACTGCTACTTGAAATACATTTCACAGAGCTACTTCAAATTCTTTTTTAATATTTTCATTTTATAATCCACCTTACACAAATGTTATTGGATACCATTTTTGAAAAAAAACAAATTCCCTCATCTTTTAAGCCTTGCTTCAACCATTCTTTTTAATGCCTCAGAACACTTTCCTTTCTTCCTCTTGCATACTGTTATATAAGTTGTATCCTATTTAATGATGTTAAAGGTATATACTCTTTGCATTTCCCTCTATAACCATATTAATGTCATCCAATGATATATTTCCACATTTGTTTTAAATTTTACATTATTTCTATCTCTGTTTTCTTATTTTTCTAGTCATGTTTCTTTTGCTTATATAACAATTCTTATTATTCATTGTTGAGTTCGTATACAAATATTGGCATTATTCTTTTCTTCCCTTTTTTCTGTTTTGCCCTTCTACCTAAAAAGTATAATTCTCCCATTTTCCTCATTATGGAATACATTTGTCTTATTAACCTATGTCTTGCATTCTTAAGTGGTATTTTTTATTTTTAAACAATTGTCATTTCTCTTCAGTGCTCTTTTATCATTTCTTGGCACTTTCGTGTAAATTTATTACTTCTATGCCAATAAATACAGCATTTTATAATTCTCATTATAAACTTTCCAACATTCTGCCTTACTTTTATAGAAGGATTCACCTTTTATATGTTTAAGACTTTCCTTCTTTCTGTCCTCTACATTCAATGTACTACATATTCCCATTTATCATTTTATTCCTTTGTCTTCCTTGATACTTTGAATATTCTCTTCATATTTTGACCATGTTCTTGTATGATCTGAAAAACTGTTTCCATTATCTTTCATTACCTCCCTGCATTTCTCTTGAAAACAAAATAAAATCTGTTTCTGTTCACAAATTTCCTGTCTTACGTATATTCCCAAATTGTTCCAAATGTTCAGTATGCAACCTGTTATTTCTCTACACTTCTATATCCCTCAGAAAATTCTTCTTTTCCCATGCTTCATAGCACTTACATCTATTGAAGTTTTGTTCTGTATTCTGAAATCTCAAATCTGATAAATATCTTGTTCCACACTTGTACCCTCTGACATCCCTTACCTTCCTATTACCCTTTATGCAGATGACATGGTTAGCCTTTGATCCAGTCCCTCACATTCAGCTATTTAAACCCAGCTTCAGTCTAACCTTCACTCCATTCATTCTTGGCTCAACAACCATAAGCAACTTCTAAACCCCTCTAAAACAAAAAGTATACTATTTGGAACCTCACAAAAGCTGAAAGAAAAAATAAAAATATCAACATTACAGATCTAAGTGGTTTTCCAATAAAAATAACCATGTTCTTTAAATACTTAGGTTTATGAATATATGAGTCACTTGCCTTCCCAAGTCACATTGAAAACACAAGGTTAAAGATCGGTTCTCGTTTATTCTGGACCTGGAAAATCTCTTTCTCTCCAGACCAGCTAGAGCTGCAAAAGACTGTATCCCCCATGCTCAACCTGAATACAGGCTCCTGATCATTGTAAAACTTCCTCTTCTTCTTCTTCAAAAAAAAAAAAAAAACTCATACACTCTACAGTCCATTGAAAACAAAATCTGCCAATTCATTTTCAATCCTCCCCTCCCCAGAAACACCATTACATCATCCTCTCCAAAGCCTAATAACTGCAGTCACTTACAGCATTCAGCTACTCCTAGGGTCTCTTTTCAAACTATTTTATCCAGGTGCCTTCCCAACTCTTGTAACCAAACACCATAATAAAATTACCTCCTACAACTTCTCCTAATCATTCCCCTTACCCCAGACACTGCAAACCAAACTGCACTGTACCAATTATTCCTCCTACATTCTTGAACCAAACTCTAGCATTCCACCCCCTCACCTAAAAAATCTCCTCTTTCCCCACTTCCATAGCACAACTCAAAAGTCACCTCCAACAAAAATCTCACTGCAAGTGTTTTTCCACTGGATATCACCTATCTCCCTCCTCACGTGTATTACTTCTACATCAAATCTCTGCTCTCACCTGTTGCTTCCTTCTTATATTTACTACTAAAATTAATGCACATTTGTTTTCAGTAACTTCTATCTTTGCTCTATATTTGTGAAATTGTTCTGTTTTATTTATTTTGTGAATTTCTTCACCCATGCTGTGCCTAAAAACTAAACTGTCTGTTATCAGTGTATTACCATGATAAACAAACTAAATAATATACAGTATTTTGAGTGTACCTTATGTATTTTTATTTTATTTATATTAATAGATAGCACTGAAAAATTTACCTTTGCCATTATGATTTTTCTTTACATCCATCTTTCTTTTTTATACCTTACTCTATCTTCTATAGAAAATTTTACTTTGTGAATACTTTCCTCTTGTTCAATTTTTCTTTCATGTTCTCTTTTAATACATCATACATTTTTCATTACAGCACCGTCTTGACAATGCTGTATTGCTTTAACTTGCTCAATGCCATTATTTTCAATTTCAATACATTCAGTCCTATAAAAAATCCCCAGTCTTCTGATACTTCATTTTCAACATGCAGTATTTTTATAGCATGCCCTTTTTCTTCATGTTTATGTATTTTATCACAGCCACTAATAAGATGTGCTTCAATACTACAGAAATGGCACATTTTTGGCTGTCTACTATACTTCACATTTCCCCTATTCCCATTCATCATAATTACTCAGGGTATATACTTTTTTATAAAGTTCAGTGTTATCCCAAGTTCCCATGCCCCAGTATGTAAACTCTCTAATCCTTCTTTCTTGCAACTATCTCAATAATGGCACACCTATGCTTTGCTGATGTATTTTACATCGTCAGTCTTTAGATGGAGAGTTCATCAAACCAAAGTGTATAAAATTTTGTGAGCTGGAAGTGCACTTTTGGGGGAGGGTTGCCCTTTTCTCGATGGGGTTAGTACTTATAATTTTAGCGGTAGGGGTGGGAGCTTGCCCTCTGCAAAAAAAAAAAATTTTCTATTCTTTTATGTTTTTCATATTATGTTTTTTGTTAACTGAAATTATGGAAAAGCAAAAATCCAAAATGTGGAAATGTGATAAGTCAGCTAAACTTAGATAAACTTCAGTGGATTTTTTTTTTATTTTAATAAAATTGTGAAATTAGTACATTTGAGGTATAGGTTGGTCTTTTACATATTGTATGTGTAGGGTGATTCCTTACATTATCTGGTACTATATCTGCCTGAGTTATTGCCCTTATTGTTAACTCCCTTTCTAATAATCTTTCTTTACCTGTTGTTTTATACGGTCTACTAAGTTAAGAATTTATGTGTGAACTGATATAAATTGATAGATGAATACCCTGGATGCTTGTCTTTATGGTTTTCTTCAAGAGCATTTGTTGGTTGAGTAAGTATTGTTGTTCAACTAAAACCTTTTAATGGAGAAAATGCCCAACAAAATTAGAGCTTGGAAACCAAAGTCAGACACCCAGAAGGAGTACAAATCACCATAGTTACAAACGTTCACTCCACTATTTATTAAACCAAATTTTATTCACATACATAAAAGCTTAACATTTGTCACCGCCTTTTCATCTTGAACAGCTACGACTTCATCAGATGCTACATTCAAAAAACATATACTGTCCTTTAAATACATTAAAAATGCCTTGTGTCCAATTATTTTATATGATATTACTGTGAGTCTTTAAATGTAACAAATATGATTTCTAACAAAAAAAAATATTAAAACAGTTAAATCAGCTTGAAAAAACTGCCTGTAATTAAAATCTTTCTTTAATTAAATCTAAATAAAGTGCATTCATATAAGGACCTTATGTTCCGTTTCTAATTTTATAGCTCCAGCTAGTGTACAAATCCTTATTTTTCCTACTCTACCTGTGTATGTGAATTAACTTCTTTATAGGTTCATAGGTGTGTACTAGGCTAATGGCCTTGGAGCCTTTACAAACCTAGCCCATAGGATTACCCTGGCATTGTGCCACCCGACCTTAGTTTCCAGTGCCTCTGTCAAGGAGAGCCACTGGAGTGATCCCTGGGGTGAATTTTCTATTTCCCATCCACTCATCAAGATTCTTCTTAAAGAGGGCCAGTGAGGTGCTCTGTTTGACATGTATGGGAAGTCTATTCTATAGCATGGGCAGTCGCTGGGTTATGAACCTGTCCCTCCACATTCTGTTGATTGTGGTAATGAGGTTGAGGTCTCTGGAGCGTGTCATGTGGAGAGATTGGGATTTCATTAGATGTAGCATTTCTAACAGAGCTGGGTCAGACATGGCTTTGTAAGTCAAGCAGAGAGTGCCTCTAAGTAGGCGATATGAGAACATGATTAATGAACGTTTTGTAAATATTTTTGTAAATAGTTAATATAAGTATAAATAGGTACCAATTATACAAACTTTAAGTTTTTCTTGTGTCAATTTTTTATCAAAATATTAAATAGCAGCATAAAGACTTTTTGTCCAAATGAGTTGTCAATACAATAAGCATAAGTGTTTTCATATTTATAACTTAGCAGCTCTCATTTTAAGTAGTGGGACTAAGGAAATATTGACTTGCCATAATAGTTCTTTGTATTCCATTCTAGTTTCCCATGGCCCTCCTCTTAAGTCAATTTTGCGAGTACAAAAAATAAAAACCTAGCCACTTTACATTTCTTAGTGTGTTTATATAACACGTTGTTTTCATTTTTAGTGTGTATGTCACAGTAATACTCATATATTCTTTTCCTTAACTTGGGTTCCATTTTGCCTATATAAAATGTTTCACAGCTGTCACACAGGGCTAGGTATTTTATACCCTTTGTTACACTTAAAATAACTCCTTCTACTTTTTATATATACTGCCTGTTTGTGCCAAAGCACCACACTTAAATGTTCCTTTTCTTTTAGTATTTTTAAACATATTTTCCCCGTTTTTGTGTTGTAACATTTCTTTTAAACTTTGTCCATTCTAAAAATCACTTTTAAAGGTTCTTTAGATATTTCACTTATGTCTGTCAGTCCTATGAATCTTTTCCACTCCCTTTCGATAATATTTCTAAAAGTCATTCCATCTCCATTATATTTGGTTACAAAAGCCCTGTCATATTCTTCTTTTTCTTGTTAATTGAATTTTTTTCCTGTCATTCTCCTCCTCTTTTTCATCATTAACCCCCAAGATTTGCTTGCATCTTTCATCTCTCCCTTGAAAAACTTCATTCTTGACCTCATGTATCAAATCCAATGGGTAACCTCTCTCTTTAAATAGACTTTCCAAAAAGTCAGTCTTCACAAAAATCCCTGGTGTCCGAAGTCATTCTGCTAGCTCTAATATATTGATCCTTTATAATACTTATTTTTCTGAAAAAATGGATGGGCACTTGTGAAATGTAAATAGGAAATGGAAAAGGTTTATTTCCTATAAACCTTAGATTTGAAGCCTCTGTTAATCGTTTGTATAGAAACATTCAAATAATTTAATTTGTCATAGGAAACCTATGTAAATTTAAAAAAATGCCATGGTTTTACCTATATATCTCATGAATTCTCTAGGTTTGTCTTTTGTGTCAGTCCAAAATAGACATATATCATTAAGGTAACTTTTATGTAATAAAAAAACACAAGCTGAAAAACACGAGCCAAAGCACACTTCCAGTGGGTTTTATTGTAGCTCCACAAACTTAGTGCTTTCACCATCCACTAATGGCATCATCATAGTTAGTGGAAACCATACTCATATATTATTTATATGCACTTCAATTACTCAACCTCCAATAAAAAACACACATCATCATCTTAAAGGTACATCACTAAATAACCCATTTAAATCAATACTGTCGTCACATAGTAAAAATGACATTCATAAATGTTCCTGCCAAAATAAAACGTTTGTAAGGTACATTTAAATATAAAAAGAACATTCATATAAAATATTGTGTTGCATATTACATATAAATGACTATCATATTTATACAATCACAGTTTGTTAGCTCTTTGTTTCAAAACCGGCCTCATAGATATATGGTCATTTAGACCAGGTGGAGAAATTTGATAATTTAGTTTTGCTCCACTGGGAAAATAAGTTCGTTTTCCAATCACCATTTAAAGACAAAATAACCTTATATAATCGTTTTTTTGGATGACGTATTCGTTCTTTGGAAAGGCAACAGGGAGGAGGCGTTGCAATTTGTAGAATATTTAAACAACACGACATCCTTCCTAACTTTTACTAGTAAGTGGAAGAGTGAAACAATTGACTTCTTAGATATTAGGTTGACCAAAACGTCGGAGGGGTTGCAGAGTAATGTCTTCAGGAAGGAGACTTGCAGCAACTCATTGCTCCATTACAAGAGCTGTCACCCTCCCCATCAACGTAGGGGAATTGTGAAAGGGCAAATGGTTAGGTTGTCATGACTTATTAGTAACAACAATGTTTATAAGAAAGAGTTATACACATTGATAGGATTGTTTCGAGATTGGGGATACCCTTTGAAAATGTTAATAACAATACGAAATGAAGTTATCAGTAAAAGGGAGACTTCCTTTACACCCTTTTTATGGGAAAATAACATTGGATTGGATGAAAGAACTAATATTTTTGATTCTAGAGCTTTAGTTCTGAAATATAACAGTCAAACATCCAATCTAATGGAAGTCATTCAAACAGCTTAGGATGTAACATTTGACAAGGAATTGAAGAGAGACTTAGGTAATCGTCCTAGGGTGGTGTTTTCAAGGGGCAGAAATATAAAAGAGTTTTTGGAATCACATAGACCTACATATACATGTTCCAAGATGTATAAATGTGGGATATATAAGTTTTGTAGCTGTATAAATGATAGGCCCTATGTCACTGTCCCAAGGTATAACAGAAGTATAGCCTGTCCAGGCAGATACAGTTGCAACACCCAAAAGGTGGTATATTTAGCAACTTGCACCACCTGTACTGGGTTTTACGTTGGGAAAACCACACATAGATTGAAGGACAGGATATTTGAACACCTTAGGGCTATTAAGGTAAAGGACTTGCATAATGCCCAATATATATGCACAGTGTTACTTGTTTAAACTACAAGAAGTTTATATTTTTTGTAATTGATAGGGTTGCTCCCAATGAGAGATGTGGGGGTGACAACCTAAGGGTTGAACTTTTGGAATACAAATGGCAGGTTATCTTAAACACAATTTCTCCACCCGGTCTAAATCACCATATATCTATGAGCCCGGTTTTGAAACAGAGAGCTAACAAACTGTGATTGTATAAATATGATAGTCATTTATTTGTAATATGCACCACAATATTTTATATGAATGTTCTTTTCATATTTGAATGTACCTTACAAAGTTTTTATTTTGGCAAGAACATTTATAAATGTCATTTTTACTATGTGAAGGCAGTATGTGTTATTTCGGGATGTACCTTTAAGATGATGCTGTGTGTTTTTATTGGAGGTTGAGGAATTGAAGTGTATATAAATAATATATGAGTATGGTTTCCACAAACTTTGATGATGCCATTAGTGGATGGTGAAAGCGCTAAGTTTGTGGAGCTACAATAAAACACACTGCAAGTGTGCTTTGGCTCGTGTTTTTCAACTTGTGTTTTTTTTTACTAGTTTATTCACCCTTTGGGTGATTTGTTTTGTGTTCATGAACTTTTATGTAATACCCAACTTGTTTTAAATTCTGAGTGGAGAATAAATTTTTCCTCCCACATTCTCAGTACAATGTTAGTATATGTTGGGGCACAGGAGGCCCCCATAGCAACACCTTTCAATTGCTGAAAAAACTCTCCACCAAAATAAATAAAATTATTTTTTAATACTAATGCAATCAATTCGAGGCATACATGAAATTCACCTCTGTTCATCCTTTTATCCTGAATTAGAGCCTCATCAAAATATTCCATACCTTTATCGAGGTGAATGCTTGAAAATAAATCTATTATGTCTATAGTGACAGAAATATTATCTTTATATATCTCTTGTTTGACACTTCATAAAAATCCCATGAGTCTTTTAAAGTTTCCTCTTCCTTGTTCCATAATATTTTAAATTTATAGTCTAGATAGTTGGCAATAGGAGCTGTTTTTGAACCTTCTGCAGAGGCGATAGATTTAAGGGATGGATCCATCTCAATTTTATGTACTTTGGGTATTCCCAGGGACATTATGTGTTTTAATGTAGCATCTGATGAAGTCTTGGCCATTCAAGATGAAAATGTGGTGACGAAAGCTAAGCGTTTATGTATGTGATTAAAATTTGGTTTAATGAATAGTGGAGTGAACGCTTAGAATTAACCTGATTTGTTCTCCTCCTGGGTGCCTTTGATGTTCAATTCTCATTCTGGGCTCCAAAAATATCACATAATGCAAGGTATGCTGGGCTTTGTAGTTTAACTCCCCCTAACCATCATGGCTCAAGACTATACCTTCTTGTGGTCTCAAGAGTGTTCCTGTACTGAAAAAGATCTGGCCAAGGGCCTGACATCCACATAATGCCTGATTCCATACAAATATGCAATTTTTTATGGCAGTGCTTTTGTATTCAAATGTTCTGTTGGAGTGAGTATACATGTACAGCTGTATCTAACCCCTCTTTGCATTCAGTTGGTAAGACCTTGTCTCAGTTACTTTCTACAATCTTGCAACCCTCATCTTCACATGGATGTAGATGGGACAGAGTCAGTTTAGATAAGAGCAGTAGAAACTCACCTCATCAGTTCTGAATGACTGTTACTATTTAGTTTTCTTTTCTTTTCACAAAAACAAAAATCTTTCTAGCAATTATGCAAATTCAAAATTTACTTCTTACGCTTTCTGTCCCCATTTTAAATGAATGAACATATTTCTAGAGTTCTAAAACCCAAGAATTCCATCAATTATATTCCAAACAAACTGTTTATAGAAATGTTTTTTTCTTATAAGAGGGTTTTTATACTGCCTTAAATTGCTGCTCCACCCATTTTCCACTTTAGTTACCACTGCAGTTTAAGTCCTCAGAGTAGGCTGACTGCTTGCAGCATTCTCCACAAGTTTTCCTGATAGCATTGCACTGTTTCTCCTACCCACACTTCCTTCCTCTCTTCCAGTCACAAATTGATCCCATCAGAAACAGCTTGTTGCTTATAGGTTCCTTCTTGCCATTACATCTGTCCAGCATTTAGCAGTGTCATCTGTAGGTTCCTCTTCATTTATCATGGTAACCGGTTGTATCCTTCATGTAGCACTGCAACCACCATCTCTGAATGGTATAAAGGTACCAAATTTTCCTTACACTGTCATCAGTTAAGATCTCTTCATTGTTCCCCTTCTCCACCATCCATCTGGCTAGTAGCAGTTCTTTTGCTTCATCCATAAAAATTTAAGGGAATTTCCCTGGTTTCCTGGCAAAGTTTCTCCTAGTCACTATGAATACTACCTCAGGTCTCCCCCTTAAGAGGATGCTGGTCTAGCAGTGCTAATCCAATTAAGAAAGCATTAATTATTTAATAAATTAATAAATTTGCTGTAAGTCATTCAGATAAAGGTTTATGATTTTATTGTAGCAACCATGCATTATTAGGAAATTACAGATGGGTTATACTGACAATAATTGTAGGTATTCAGGTAGATAAATGTTGCTTTACTAATTCTTGGATCTTCTGTCATGCAGAAGCCCATGACTTGCCCAGTTTCCAGAGTCTTTGCATCATCCTCAGTTGACAGTTGTCCGAGGTCAGACATCCAGATATCAGGTTATAAGACAG
The DNA here is from genome assembly GCF_019279795.1 of Protopterus annectens. Lineage (NCBI taxonomy): Eukaryota > Metazoa > Chordata > Ceratodontiformes > Protopteridae > Protopterus > Protopterus annectens. Next base: position 1,438,437,935 of record NC_056746.1, on the reverse strand, counting down.
ACATCTGTTGGCACCATCTTCAGGTCTTTCTAGGCTCTGGTAGCCAGATTGATGCCTGAGTACAAAACCCTCCCAGTTGTCTACAGTTTGGGACAGAGAGATGGTGATCTAGAAGTAGAGGAAGGGGTTGGGAGGATGATGATAGGAAGAGGGTACCCACCCTAGTACTCAGCCGGGGGGAGGGGAGCAAAAAGGCAAAGGGAAAGGAAGGAAGGTGGGAGTTGGTACTTGCAACACTGTTATTTTCACAACATCTGCAGTTTTAATAGGTGTAATACAGCTGTACTATATTCTTTCTTTATTGACATTTGATTGCCAGGAATGTCTGACTGGGTAGGAACCCATTTTCAGTGGAGGCCCAGGGAGAAAAGCTCCAAATTATTACAAAACATTTCAAGAATAATAATTTAACAGTCTTTAAAAATAATACAAAAAAAATCTACAGTTTAAGTAGGTTAAGAATAGATACAAGTTAAATGACAAAGATTTAATAGAGAAATTTTAGCCAATTTATAAAGAAATTAGTATAATATAAAAGGTGGTATTTAGATACCAGAAGTAGTAGCAGGAATCAGCAAAACCAAACTCAAATGCTTTTCTGAAATCAGCTTGTCTGTGTTTCTTTTGCAAAGTTTTCAGTCTTCTTGCTTGTTTTTTTTTTAATTTTTAGAGCGACTGAATAAAAAAAAAATTTAATATTTTTTTTATATATTTTATATTTTTACTTTTAAGTCTTTAAGTAAACTATTGTCCCTCTGTCATTCACAAGATACTTCACAGAACCACAGAGAGACAGAGCCACAAAGCCAGTGAAATTCAGCCTTTTTTCTACTGTCTCACAAATGACAGAGGGACAATATTTTAGTTAAGACTAACATCTAATCTTAGTACACATACAACAATGTAGTTGACCAATTTACACACCTAATAGAATGAGAATGATCTGCAGAAGTCCAAGTCAACCACCCATCAGTAAATAGTTGTGCTGGAAAGTAACATCTACATAAAATACAATATATTCCTTTAATATCTGCATGTACTTTGTTGCTGATGAATCGGACTTTTGAACTGACAGTCTAGAAGTGGTCCAAAATACAAAAAGAAAGCATGTCACTGCTGGATGCACCCATCTTAGATCATACTTTGACCTCTAGACAGCCTGTGGGCAAACATGACAGATACCATAGTGTTGGGAAGTGTGTGTGTGTGTGTGTGTGTGTGTGTGTGTGTGTGTGTGTGTGTGTGTGGAGGAAATGATGTAGGTAGATGTGAGAGTGTGTGTAGATGTGTGTGGCTATGTGGGTGTGCGTGTCTATGTGTGTTGTGTGTCCATGTCTGTATATCTCTGTTCTGAATGGATCTGGTGTGTGTGTGTGTGTGTGTGTGTGTGTGTGTGTGTGTGTGTCTATTGTATTACGAATGACTGAAGGACTAAAATATTATCCCTCTGTCATTATTAAAGAAACCTCAGTCTCTGTCATTCTGTGCCTGTAGTTTCAACTTGTTTCAAAACAAGGAAAAGGTTTACAATAAAGACAAGTGGAAAATTTAGAAATGGGTTAGAGGAACAAACCAAGTTGAAAGACAAACCACAACAATAAATTGTCCAACGAAACACGAACAGCAGGCAAAACGATTTATTTCAAGTAAATGTGAAGCGCTTTTCATTGCTCGCAATGTGAGCAACTTCTTCAGACAATTACACACCCAACTAATTAACAATTTATACTCACATCACTAGAAACCCACGTGTATAATACATCAATTGTGGGTTAAAGTGGTGGAGTTACATAAACAATGAGTAAATAAAACAATTCATAATGTCTTTTAAAACTGTTTTAAAAATATTTAAAAGTGTACTTTAAAAGTAATACTAATCAAAAATAATCACAGGAACCACGAAAAAGATGTAAGTAACACAAGCGATATCCTGGGCATCCAAGAAGTTTAATGTTCACACCAAAAATGAACCAAGACAGCAAACCAACAAGTAAAACAATAAAAATTCAGTTAGAAATTCAACAATACTAAGCGCTTTCACCCGCTCGATTACCTGCGGGTTTCATCAGAGTACATCTTACACTTCATTGCACCAGCTTATATACTACCAAAATGACCAATGTTTCAATTACTCTTAATTTAATTAATTAATAGTGTAATTCCTAATTGTGTGTTTTCAAAAAAGTAGGTGTTATTTGATACCTTTAAGACAACAACAATAAACTGCTAAATAGGATTTCTTTATTTGTGTAGTTTAAGTTGAGGGCTATTTAACCAATAAAAATGATAATACTTGTTAAAAACTATCGTAAGTAAGTTGTAAATATTTTAATCCAGCATGTATGAATTAATTTTATATACATTAAATATTAATAAATATAAAGTAGAATAAAAAAGTTATATAAAAATGTCATCAAATCGTTCATTACAATGTAAACATTATTTTGTAATTGAAAAACATATTGTATAAATACCAAAATAAATAGATAAACAAAATTAATAATATTAATATTAAAAACTACATAATACTACTTATAATCTTAAATAAATTATAGATTGTATGATGATTTATAATATCTTGTTTTTTATCAATTGTATAAATAAATGTAATTATATAAATATTAATATTACAAAAAAATATTTTGTATATATATACTAAAATAATTAAATTCTAACCTTAAAATGTTTGTAAAATATGTTATATATAATTTAAAAAAAAATACATTCAAAACAATCTTCTTAGACTTTCGTTCCAACCATATTTAAATATAATATAATATATAAAATTCCAATTAAACACTTATAGACTTTTGTTTTAAAATACTTGTAATACTAATGTGGCCATTCAAACCCGGTGTTGTACTGGCATTGCAATGAAGTTGCCACAAACATTCTTTAGTTAACAGTAAATTGTCCAAATCCCCTTCTTTTTCCTCAGGATTATAAATTCTGTCAATAATAAAAAAGATGAATCTTTTGTAATTAACACATGTGGTACTGTGTGTGTAAAGGGCATTTGATTCTTTTTTGTTTTTCACATCCCTAACATGTTCCATAATTCTATTGTGTAGTTTTCTCTTGGTCTTACCTATGTAATATGCTGGGCATGAAATACAACTGGCCATATAAATAACCCATTTAGTGTTACAGTTACATATACCTGGGCATTTAAGTGTTTTTCCATAGTTATACACGGTACAATAAGGTCCATCATTTATATATTTACAACTTTTACAAAATCCACATTTTTTCATTCTGGATATAGTCTCTCCTTGTACCCTGCTTTCGAACATCTCTTTCATATTCATGCCCCTACTATGTGTAACTGATGGGTGTAAGCCAACTATTTCTTTAACTTCCCAGCTATTATTTATTACACTTTTCCATGTGTCATTTAATATTGTCATTATTGCTTTAGAATTTGTGTTGTATGGTAAAATAAATGAATCCTTCTTGTTGTTAAAATCTTGTTCCTTCGGCCTCATATATTCTCCACTAATAATTATAGGTTTGTACTTTGTGTCACTGTCTCTCAAAACTTCTTTAGTCAGGGAATCTAACAAATTTAGTGGGTAACCTCTGTCACTAAACATATCTTGCAAGTATTTGATTTCAACCTCAAAATTTTGGTCTTCACTAATAATACGAGAAAGTCTTACTAATTGGCCTTTCACCAAATTCCTTTTTTGAAAGTGGGGATGATTACTGTCGTAGTGTAAGTAACTGTTTGAGTAAGTTTTTTTACGAAAAATGGTAGATTCTATCCTTCCATCCTTGTTGTACATTCTGATGTCTAAGTAGTCACATTGATCATGGTTTATTTGGAAAGTAAACTTTAAAAATTAGTACTATTTTCTAAGAAGCGCATAAATTCTCGTATTTCTCCTTCTTCTCCCTTCCAAAAAACCAAAATGTCATCTAAAAATCTTACATATAAAATAATTTTCTCCCAGAAGTGTGATACAAATACTTGTTCAATCTCCCAAAATGCTAACACTAAGTTAGCATAGATGGGGCACATCTGGCCCCCATAGCAACACCTCTACATTGTTTATAATGTTCTCCTTCCAAGATGACATAATTGTTGTTTAGTATCATTTCCATGAAGTCTACTAATAATCTTCTTTTTACAGTGTGATGTCCACTGTGTTTTTCCAAAATTTTTTCAAAGTATTCTAAGCCTTCTTTGTGTGGTATGATGCTAAATAGATTAATGACATCTATTGTTATCATAAAAAACTTTTCTCCTCTGTAGTTCTTATTAAATTCTCTTAGTTTTTCAAGGCAATGCCACGAGTCTTTAATAATGTGTGGGAACTTTGTTAAAATATCCTTACAATGTACATCTACAAACTTTGCTGTTGTTTCAAGTTTAGAGTTTTTGGCAGAAACAATCGGTCTAAGCGGAGGGTTTTGAATGCTCTTATGCACTTTGGGTATGCCGAAAATGGTTGGGGTGATAGGATGTTCCACTACTAAAAATTCATATTCCTGTTTATTAATCATGCCCTCCATCAAACATTCATATAGTAGCCAATCAATTTTTGTATAGGCTCTCTGTACTTCATATTTAAGAACTTTGCTATATGTGTCTTCATTTTCTAACATAGTTTTCATTTTGTTGATGTAATTTGTATTTGACATGATCACTACTCCACCCCCTTTATCTGGCTTCATGATTCTGTGTTTATTATTTGAACATATTTCTGTAATACAGAACCTTTCATTTTCAGTCAAATTATCCTTCAATATACTCTTTTTCTTTAATTCCCTCCTTATTTGTGTTTCACATAGTGATTCATACACCTGAATTATTGGATTGTTGGGCGGAATAAATGTACTAGTTCTTTTTAGTGTAATGACTTTGGTTTCTTTTCTCATCTCCTCTTGTATGTTTGCTTTAGTAAAAAACACTTTTAGATTAAGCATTCTCGTGTATAATTTCAAATTGATGAGTATTTTACCTATGTCACTTCTAAATCGTGGGACAAATTTAAAACCTCTCTTAAATAACATAATATGGCTTTGATTCAAGTTGAATTCACTATAATTGTAGATATTAAAACCACCACTATTGGTTATTTTACATAGATCATTGTTCGTACTACCACCATCAAGAATGTCTGGTTCTATGTCATTCAGAACTATCAGATCGTTGTCAAATAATTTCTCTTGCATAGCCAAATTTCTACCTGGTGGTTTAACATTATTGGTCAATCCTGTCCCACTTATATCTTGTGTAGTGGTTTCGTTGTTGTGACTTGTTGAGCCGTTTAGTAATAATAAGAATTGGTTCTGAAGTACATTTTCCTCCCTTGATTCTTCTGTTGTGCTCCGCCCCCCTGAAACCTGTCTCTTATCCTCTCTGATCTCCTTAATTGGGGTTGTTCTAAAAAAACCTCATTCTCTTTTTGCACATCCCCATCTATAACATTGCCATAATGTCCATACTTGTTAATATTTTTGTTGTTGTGTACATTAGAAGTATGAATGTTCCTTTGTTCACAGTTCCTATCTTTGTCCCTCGATCGATTCATTTTTTCATTTTGCTGCACAGATGTTTTGAATTCTTTAAAATGGTGATATGCCCTTTTGTGAATATAGTCATTACTGTCTCTTATTAATTTTTTGTTTTTGTATTCAAGCCCTCTCGAAACAAAACTGTCCATTTCTTTTATGATGTAGTCCATCCTGTGTTTGTTATGTTCAAATAGCAAGTCTTTTTTAATGTTGTTGTCCAGGTCTATAAGTTTCTCGTTCAACACTGATAGTCTTTGGTTGTTGTTCTTAATAATAAGTTTAAGCAAGTCTAACCCTGCTCTGTCATACAGGGCTACTAATTCATTAAATAACACACTGTTATGACTAAAACCAAAAGGTAATTTAAAGATTCTCAAACCTTTTGGAACTTGTTCCAACTCCAGGGATCTCTCCAGAAAGGCATTGTCCATCTGGATGGTTTTAAATTGTTTGAGCGTTTTTTCAAAATCAGCAATCTGCTCGTTCAAGGAGCCCATGTCTTGCATACTACTTCTTGGAATACTTTTAAACGAAGGTGCCTGCAAAATCACATTAATGTTCTGCCATCTCCGACTGTTAGATGTCCTTCCGTCCCCAGCGTTCATATTCCCACTGTCAAACCTCAGGGTTGGTTCCTTCCTTCGTGTGTCCCCTTTAGGTAGGTTCGATGAACCATTACTGGCTGACGGAGCATTGGGACTGTTACCCGGTGTGGAGTGTAATGTGAACAGTTGCTCTTGTGATTCGGTAATAGTAATATTTAAGTCAGTGTCATTGTTCTGAGTTTTATTAGCCCGGAGTAAGGTAATTAGTCGATTGGTAACTTCCAGGTGCTGTTTTAATAGTAATTCCATAGTGTAGTAAAACCTAAACACAATCAATATAGATGCTGTTACAGCTGAATTATTTGTGTTAACCCAACTTGTAACGTAGGGCACCAGAAAACTGACAGTTAATGGTACAGCTGAATATTTGAGTTAACACAACCTAGTTGTATCCGTAGTTCTCAGTTTCAGAAAGCAAACAATTCAAAGCTGCTTACAAATCAGTGTTGACATAAAATCGCAAAATGTTGATGTAAGTGTTAATGCAATTTGCGGTCACTTAGTTATAACCTCAGAGTTCTCTCCTTCAGTAAACCAGTCAGTTTGATGTTACTATTAATTAGTACTTTCATGTAGCTTTGAAATCCGTATTTATAACGTAGAGCTACGGAAAACTGACAGTGGCTGGTGCAGCTAAATATTTTAAATTTACACCACCTAGTTGTGTCCATAGTTCTCAGCTTCAAAGAAGATAAACTTGTAACGTAGGGCAACAGAAAACTGACAGTTACTGGTACAGCTGAATGTTTGAGTTAACACAACCTAGTTGTATCCGTAGTTCTCAGTTTCAGAAAGCAAACAGTTCAAAGCTGCTTACAAATCAGTGTTGACATAAAATCGCAAAATGCTGATGTAAGTGTTAATGCAATTTGCGGTCGCTTAGTTATAACCTCAAAGTTCTCTCCTTCAGTAAACCAGTCAGTTTGATGTTACTATTAATTAGTACTTTAATGTAGCTTTGAAATCCGTATTTATAATGTAGAGCTACGGAAAACTGACAGTTGCTGGTGCAGCTAAATATTTTAAATTTACACCACCTAGTTGTGTCCGTAGTTCTCAGCTTCAAAGAACATAATCAGTTCAATGCTGCTTGTAAATTAGCGTTTGACATAAAAAACGCAAAATGCTGATATAGTTGCTAATGCGTTTAGCATTAGCTTTGTTGTAGCCACAAAATTCTCACCTTCGATAAAACAGTCAATTCAAAGTAGCTTGGAATTCCATAATATAACATAAAATAGCAAAATGCTGTTTAAAATGCTGGTGCAGTTGAGTAATAAAAACGAACCCGAATTTTGTAATAACCCAAGTTCTTCTATTTCTTGTTCAACAAGACGTTGGTTGTACGCTTAATTCATACATGCTGGATTAAAATATTTACAACTTACTTACGATAGTTTTTAACAAGTATTATCATTTTTATTGGTTAAATAGCCCTCAACTTAAACTACACAAATAAAGAAATCCTATTTAGCAGTTTATTGTTGTTGTCTTAAAGGTATCAAATAACACCTACTTTTTTGAAAACACACAATTAGGAATTACACTATTAATTAATTAAATTAAGAGTAATTGAAACATTGGTCATTTTGGTAGTATATAAGCTGGTGCAATGAAGTATAAGATGTACTCTGATGAAACCCGCAGGTAATCGAGCGGGTGAAAGCACTTAGTATTGTTGAATTTCTAACTGAATTTTTATTGTTTTACTTGTTGGTTTGCTGTCTTGGTTCGTTTTTGGTGTGAACATTAAACTTCTTGGATGCCCAGGATATCGCTTGTGTTACTTACATCTTTTTCGTGGTTCCTGTGTTTACTTCATCGTGGTAGTGGTTCCAGGACACCGAGGAGTTGTTGGTTATGCCAAGGTACGGAAGCACAAGCAGCGTACAACCAACGTCTTGTTGAACAAGAAATAGAAGAATTTGGGTTACTACAAAGTCGGGCTCGTTTATATTACTCAACTGCACCAGCATTGTAAACAGCATTCTGCTATTTTATGTTATATCATGGAATTCCAAGCTACTTTGAACTGACTGTTTTATCGAAGGTGAGAATTTTGTGGCTACAACAAAGCTAATGCTAAACGCATTAGCAACTATATCAGCATTTTGCGTTTTTTATGTTAAACGCTAATTTACAAGCAGCATTGAACTGATTATCTTCTTTGAAGCTGAGAACTACGGACACAACTAGGTGGTGTAAATTTAAAATATTTAGCTGCACTAGCAACTGTCAGTTTTTCGTAGCTCTACGTTACAAATACGGATTTCAAAGCTACATTAAAGTACTAATTAATAGTAACATCAAACTGACTGGTTTACTGAAGGAGAGAACTTTGAGGTTATAACTAAGCGACCGCAAATTGCATTAACATTTACATCAACATTTTGCGATTTTATGTCAACACCGAGCTTGTAAGCAGCTTTGAACGGTTTGCTTTCTGAAACTGAGAACTACGGATACAACTAGGTTGTGTTAACTCAAACATTCAGCTGTACCAGTAACTGTCAGTTTTCTGTTGCCCTACGTTACAAGTTTATCTTCTTTGAAGCTGAGAACTACGGACACAACTAGGTGGTGTAAATTTAAAATATTTAGCTGCACCAGCAACTGTCAGTTTTCCGTAGCTCTACGTTATAAATACGGATTTCAAAGCTACATGAAAGTACTAATTAATAGTAACATCAAACTGACTGGTTTACTGAAGGAGAGAACTCTGAGGTTATAACTAAGTGACCGCAAATTGCATTAACACTTACATCAACATTTTGCGATTTTATCTCAACACTGATTTGTAAGCAGCTTTGAATTGTTTGCTTTCTGAAACTGAGAACTACGGATACAACTAGGTTGTGTTAACTCAAATATTCAGCTGTACCAGTAACTGTCAGTTTTCTGTTGCCCTACGTTACAAGTTGGGTTAACACAAATAATTCAGCTGTAATAGCATCTATATTGATTGTGTTTAGGTTTTACTACACTATGGAAGCACTATTAAAACAGCACCTGGAAGTTACTAATCGACTAATTACCTTACTCCGGGCTAATAAAACTCAGAACAATGACACTGACTTAAATATTACTATTACCGAATCACAAGAGCAACTGTTCACATTACACTCCACACCGGGTAACAGTCCCAATGCTCCGTCAGCCAGTAATGGTTCATCGAACCTACCTAAAGGGGACACACGAAGGAAGGAACCAACCCTGAGGTTTGACAGTGGGAATATGAACGCTGGGGACGGAAGGACATCTAACAGTCGGAGATGGCAGAACATTAATGTGATTTTACAGGCACCTTCGTTTAAAAGTATTCCAAGAAGTAGTATGCAAGACATGGGCTCCTTGAACGAGCAGATTGCTGATTTTGAAAAAACGCTCAAACAATTTAAAACCATCCAGATGGACAATGCCTTTCTGGAGAGATCCCTGGAGTTGGAACAAGTTCCAAAAGGTTTGAGAATTTTTAAATTACCTTTTGGTTTTAGTCATAATAGTGTGTTATTTAATGAATTAGTAGCCCTGTATGACAGAGCAGGGTTAGACTTGCTTAAACTTATTATTAAGAACAACAACCAAAGACTATCAGTGTTGAACGAGAAACTTATAGACCTGGACAACAACATTAAAAAAGACTTGCTATTTGAACACAACAAACACAGGATGGACTACATCATAAAAGAAATGGACAGTTTTGTTTCGAGAGGGCTTGAATATAAAAACAAAAAATTAATAAGAGACAGTAATGACTATATTCACAAAAGGGCATATCACCATTTTAAAGAATTCAAAACATCTGTGCAGCAAAATGAAAAAATGAATCGATCGAGGGACGAAGATAGGAACTGTGAACAAAGGAACATTCATACTTCTAATGTACACAACAACAAAAATATTAACAAGTATGGACATTATGGCAATGTTATAGATGGGGATGTACAAAAAGAGAATGAGGTTTTTTTAGAACAACCCCAATTAAGGAGATCAGAGAGGATAAGAGACAGGTTTCAGGGGGGCGGAGCACAACAGAAGAATCAAGGGAGGAAAATGTACTTCAGAACCAATTCTTATTATTACTAAATGGTTCAACAAGTCACAACAACGAAACCACTACAGAAGATACAAGTGGGACAGGATTGACCAATAATGTTAAACCACCAGGTAGAAATTTGGTTATGCAAGAGAAATCATTTGACAACGATCTGATAGTTCTGAATGACATAGAACCAGACATTCTTGATGGTGGTAGTACGAACAATGATCTATGTAAAATAACCAATAGTGGTGGTTTTAATATCTACAATTATAGTGAATTCAACTTGAATCAAAGCCATATTATGTTATTTAAGAGAGGTTTTAAATTTGTCCCACGATTTAGAAGTGACATAGGTAAAATACTCATCAATTTGAAATTATACACGAGAATGCTTAATCTAAAAGTGTTTTTTACTAAAGCAAACATACAAGAGGAGATGAGAAAAGAAACCAAAGTCATTACACTAAAAAGAACTAGTACATTTATTCCACCCAACAATCCAATAATTCAGGTTTATGAATCACTATGTGAAACACAAATAAGGAGGGAATTAAAGAAAAAGAGTATATTGAAGGATAATTTGACTGAAAATGAAAGGTTCTGTATTACAGAAATATGTTCAAATAACAAACACAGAATCATGAAGCCAGATAAAGGGGGTGGAGTAGTGATCATGTCAAATACAAATTATATCAACAAAATGAAAACTATGTTAGAAAATGAAGACACATATAGCAAAGTTCTTAAATATGAAGTACAGAGAGCCTATACAAAAATTGATTGGCTACTATATGAATGTTTGATGGAGGGCATGATTAACAAACAGGAATATGAATTTTTAGTAGTGGAACATCCTATCACCCCAACCATTTTCGGCATACCCAAAGTGCATAAGAGTATTCAAAACCCTCCGCTTAGACCGATTGTTTCTGCCAAAAACTCTAAACTTGAAACAACAGCAAGGTTTGTAGATGTACATTGTAAGGATATTCTAACAAAGTTCCCACATATTATTAAAGACTCGTGGCACTGCCTTGAAAAACTAAGAGAATTTAATAAGAACTACAGAGGAGAAAAGTTTTTTATGATAACAATAGATGTCATTAATCTATTTAGCATCATACCACACAAAGAAGGCTTAGAATACTTTGAAAAAATTTTGGAAAAACACAGTGGACATCACACTGTAAAAAGAAGATTATTAGTAGACTTTATGGAAATGATACTAAACAACAATTATGTCATCTTGGAAGGAGAACATTATAAACAATGTAGAGGTGTTGCTATGGGGGCCAGATGTGCCCCCATCTATGCTAACTTAGTGTTAGCATTTTGGGAGATTGAACAAGTATTTGTATCGCACTTCTGGGAGAAAATTATTTTATATGTAAGATTTTTAGATGACATTTTGGTTTTTTGGAAGGGAGAAGAAGGTGAAATACGAGAATTTATGCGCTTCTTAGAAAATAGTACTAATTTTTTAAAGTTTACTTTCCAAATAAACCATGATCAATGTGACTACTTAGACATCAGAATGTACAACAAGGATGGAAGGATAGAATCTACCATTTTTCGTAAAAAAACTTACTCAAACAGTTACTTACACTACGACAGTAATCATCCCCACTTTCAAAAAAGGAATTTGGTGAAAGGCCAATTAGTAAGACTTTCTCGTATTATTAGTGAAGACCAAAATTTTGAGGTTGAAATCAAATACTTGCAAGATATGTTTAGTGACAGAGGTTACCCACTAAATTTGTTAGATTCTGTGACTAAAGAAGTTTTGAGAGACAGTGACACAAAGTACAAACCTATAATTATTAGTGGAGAATATATGAGGCCGAAGGAACAAGATTTAAACAACAAGAAGGATTCATTTATTTTACCATACAACACAAATTCTAAAGCAATAATGACAATATTAAATGACACATGGAAAAGTGTAATAAATAATAGCTGGGAAGTTAAAGAAATAGTTGGCTTACACCCATCAGTTACACATAGTAGGGGCATGAATATGAAAGAGATGTTCGAAAGCAGGGTACAAGGAGAGACTATATCCAGAATGAAAAAATGTGGATTTTGTAAAAGTTGTAAATATATAAATGATGGACCTTATTGTACCGTGTATAACTATGGAAAAACACTTAAATGCCCAGGTATATGTAACTGTAACACGAAATGGGTTATTTATATGGCTAGTTGTATTTCATGCCCAGCATATTACATAGGTAAGACCAAGAGAAAACTACACAATAGAATTATGGAACATGTCAGGGATGTGAAAAACAAAAAAGAATCAAATGCCCTTTACACACACAGTACCACATGTGTTAATTATAAAAGATTCATCTTTTTTATTATTGACAAAATTTATAATCCTGAGGAAAAAGAAGGGGATTTGGACAATTTACTGTTAACTAAAGAATGTTTGTGGCAACTTCGTTGCAATGCCAGTACAACACCGGGTTTGAATGGCCACATTAGTATTACAAGTATTTTAAAACAAAAGTCTATAAGTGTTTAATTGGAATTTTATATATTATATTATATTTAAATATGGTTGGAACGAAAGTCTAAGAAGATTGTTTTGAATGTATTTTTTTTTTAAATTATATATAACATATTTTACAAACATTTTAAGGTTAGAATTTAATTATTTTAGTATATATATATACAAAATATTTTTTTGTAATATTAATATTTATATAATTACATTTATTTATACAATTGATAAAAAACAAGATATTATAAATCATCATACAATCTATAATTTATTTAAGATTATAAGTAGTATTATGTAGTTTTTAATATTAATATTATTAATTTTGTTTATCTATTTATTTTGGTATTTATACAATATGTTTTTCAATTACAAAATAATGTTTACATTGTAATGAACGATTTGATGACATTTTTATATAACTTTTTTATTCTACTTTATATTTATTAATATTTAATGTATATAAAATTCATTCATACATGCTGGATTAAAATATTTACAACTTACTTACGATAGTTTTAACAAGTATTATCATTTTATTGGTTAAATAGCCCTCAACTTAAACTACACAAATAAAGAAATCCTATTTAGCAGTTTATTGTTGTTGTCTTAAAGGTATCAAATAACACCTACTTTTTTGAAAACACACAATTAGGAATTACACTATTAATTAATTAAATTAAGAGTAATTGAAACATTGGTCATTTTGGTAGTATATAAGCTGGTGCAATGAAGTGTAAGATGTACTCTGATGAAACCCGCAGGTAATCGAGCGGGTGAAAGCACTTAGTATTGTTGAATTTCTAACTGAATTTTTATTGTTTTACTTGTTGGTTTGCTGTCTTGGTTCGTTTTTGGTGTGAAAATTAAACTTCTTGGATGCCCAGGATATCGCTTGTGTTACTTAATCAAAAATAATGTCTTCTAAATCAGCGTGTATTTTACTACTAGGAAAAATCCATAGTAAACTGGATCAACTCGCAAAAACCTACTAACTATATATATTATTGTATATGTGTGTATGAGTGTATACACAGCTATAAAGCCAAACAGTTAACAGTAAGAATAGGTCCGTTCCTTCAAGAATAGTCTCACTCAAACAAAGGTTCCCATTACAGGATTCTGATCCTGTTTGTTACATTTCTAAAAATCAAACTGTAATGTTAATAACTGTAAATCATAACAATTAATAGAGTAACCACTAAGATATTGTATTACAGTTCCACTAAGCACTATATTGTTACCTTTTATGTAAGTATATAAATATATTTATAAGTATGTAATATATATTAAATGTGTATTAAATTTGAAGTATAATACTTTAAAAGTCAGCTTAGACAATATTTTACAAGGTCACTATACAGTAGGCAGGAGAGTGTGTAAAAGTACAGTTTTATATTAGTTGTACTTGGTTTACTAAATATAAATGTATATTTTCAATATAATATAATATATTGTAACCTTTAAGATGTGATATGACATTTAACCAAATCAACGATGAATACATATAAGTATGTCATATAAACAATAAATGTTTTCATAATATATAGTTGACCACTAAACACAATCTAGTATTTTAAGGTATATCATCATGATAAAATAATTAAGTACTAGACCAGTATATAAATCAAGAAATCCAGAAACCAACCTAGTACTAAGTTCTTGTAATGATGTAATAAACCATAAGGTAGGAAAAGTGCGACCATGCTGAAGTTTAAATAAGGGTGTTAGATAGTTATTTCCTATTCAAACTCCTTAATTTAAGTAAACAGCTAATGTTACAATGGTCATTAAGACCTGGGTAGACAAATGCGTTGGTACGCCATTGCCAAAATAGTTCTCTTTCCTCTAATAATAAATTGTAAGGGCCACCTCTAATATTGGTCTGAATCTGGTCTAGTGCCATAAATTTAAAGTTGTGGCCTGGATTCGCTAAAATATGTTTAACCAACGCATTGTCTACTTTTCCATTTTGTATAGCATATGTGTGTTCGTATACTCTTTCTTTGAAGTGCCTCTCAGTTTTTCCAATATAGAAAGCTGTACATATTGTACAGGAAGCCACATACACTATAAGTTTTGAGTGACAGTTCATTTTGTATTTCACTTGATATTTTATGTTGTTGATAACTATCTGTTCTCCACTAACCATGTGTTTACACATGTTACAGCTTTCACATATAGTCATACCTTTCTTCCTACTAAATTTTTTTGTGTAGTTACTTCCTAAAATACTTTTCAAATTGTTCCCTCTCCTATATACTGTCATAGGAAGTTCACCTAGTTTGCAAGAAATACTTCTGTCTTGCTGAATCAAATTCCAATTTTTAAATAATAATTTTTTAATAATGTCACTTTCTAAGCTGTATGTAGTTATAAAACTAAGTTTAAAGGCTTTGTTAGTTTCCATTGTTTTCCCCAACATGTCTGCTTCTTGTAATAAGTTATCCTGATTTACTTTGAAGGTTACATCAACTCCTCTATCACCAGGCTGGTTTAAAATAGGTAATATAGTACCATTAGTTCTTTTATACTTTACTTCCTGGACTATCTCATCTACGAAGTCACAAGGATAGCCTCTTTCACAAAAGAAGTCGGTAAGAAGGTCGCATTCAAGCTCGAAGTCACTAATGTAAGTAGTCATTCGAGCTGCTCGAATTAGTTGACCTTTCACAATACCTTTCTTTTGACTAGTTGGATGAAGGCTAGTGTAATGGAGATACGAGTTGCAAAAAGTTGTTTTTCTATATATCTTAGAAAAATATTGTTTATTAACATAGTCCTTTGATAAGTTCACATCCAAGTAGTCTATAGAGTGGTTTTGAAAGTTGGATGTGAACTTAAAAAATTCCGTAGTATTGTTGAGATAATGTAGGAATTTAGCTGCTATACTAGTATCTCCTCCAAATAGAATAAAGATGTCGTCAAGGAAACGAGTGTAATACTTAATGTAGGGTGCCCATTCAGTATTTTTAAATATAAATTGGTCTTCCCAGTAAGCCATAACTGTATTTGCTAAACTGGCCCCACAGGGTGTACCCATTGCAACACCACATTTTTGCAAGTATAGTTTGTCGTTAAATGTAAAAAAGTTGTTTGTCAAAATTATGTCAAGTAAGGTAGTTACTGCAAAGATTTCGTTAACTGGAGCTCCTTTTTTAATTAAAAAGAGATTGACCCATTCTATAGCTTCCAAGTGAGGAATTGACGTATATAGGTCAATAACGTCAATGGTAACAAAATTATGGTCTTCTCTGTATATGATGTTATCAAGATTCTTCAAAAAAGACCATGAATCTTTGCATACTTGACCTTCAGTTACTAAGTATTTTTTGAGAATATTGTCCACTAGTTTAGCTGATCCATATGTGATTGAATTTCGTCTGTCTATTAATGGTCTAAACGGTGGATCTAAGATGTTTTTGTGTATTTTTGGTGTTGCAAACATAACTGGGATTTTTGGCCAGTTAATAGTAATATACTGGTAACTGTGTATATCGATATAACCATCCATAAACAGGTCACTATAATAGCCTTTAATCATTCTATAGGCAGTGTTAACCTCATTGATAGATACTTCTTTGTATGTATCATTAGCTAGTATTTTTTCTACTCTGTCCACATAGTCATAATTATCAAATAATGTAAGCCCTCCACCTTTGTCAGGTTTTATAGCTCTGATGTTAAGTGTATTAAAGGTGGCCAGGGCTGATTTTTCATCTTCACTTATGTTCTTAAAGTATTTTGGTTTCTTATAAATACCATTGTGTGAGATATTGTATAAACTACGCAAATCAAGCTCCATTATTTGTTCAAAAGTAGACAGAGTAGGATGTAATACAGGGTTGTATTCACTAACTACTTTAAGAGGCTCCTGTAAGGCTGGTGAATCACCCAACAATATACTAAGATTGAGTTTTCTTACAAATAATTGAATGTCCTTAATAGATTGTACTAAGTCCATTCGGTTACTAGGGACAAACGTAAGTCCTCTAGAAAACAGTTCTACCAAAGAAGGTTCAATGTCCACACATGAAAAGTTATAGACCAAAAAGTCCCCTGCTTTGTTCTTAATAACTGCAGGTTTATTTACCCCTTGGTCTATCTCTTCGGTTTGGTAAATGGACCATATTTGTTTTTTTGCTGATGGTTTTGTTGGTTATTAGAATTGTAGCTGTTAGCAAAATGTCTTTTGGGAATCGCCCCCAGGTTCGAGTTATCCTGGTACTGGTCGTTGGCTACTTCATGTACAAGTTGGTCACCCTGTTGTCCTCGATTGTAATTACCTTGTCGTCCATTTCTTAGTCTACCAGCCCAAGTGTTCTTGTTCCTGTTTTGTCTGTTCGTGGAGTTGTATGTATCACAGTCAAGGCTATTGTCCTGGTCATGAATAAATGAATCCAGTGTTTCTGGATCATTTGTTTTAGTATCTATAAGAGCAGTCTGTGATCCCGGTGGGTTTGGGAACGCTTTTCCATTATCATAAGCGAACCTGTCCCTGCTAATTTTCTTAATTTTGGTGGCTTTTAGCTTAGTTAGATGTTGCTCAATAGATGTAAACATTCTATCGTAGTCAAACCTGTATCTGGGAAAGTCTTTGTGGTTAATAATAGAACCATTAATTTCTTCCACTTCCCTGGATAGTTCCACAATCTGCAATCTGTAATGCTTAGTAATGCATTCCAAAAGTGCAAGCCCTTGTTCGTTAAAGAGCTTGTTTAATTCTAAATGAAAAGCAGAATTAGCCACCAGTCCAGTTGGATAAGAAAAATGTCTTAGCCCTTTAGGGACTATACATAGCCTGCAGCATTCCTCGAAGTAATTAACTTCTAGCTGTAATTTTTTTATTTTTAAGAGCTTAGAGTCTAACAATTTTAATGTGTTAGAAAGTGTATTTACACTGACCTCTTCCATGTCTGTGTTGGAAGCCGGTTGCTCCGTGTCACCCCTTTCATTAAAGTTGATGTTGTTGGTATTAATAATCCAGTCTTTGAGTGCAGGAACTCCAATTAGCTCTCCAACGCCATTAGAATTGTTCCTTCCATTCGGGAGGGTTACAGGAACCGTATTCAAACTGTTCCTGTCAGTTAATGAAAGCCGGTTGCTCTGCTCGTTGTTTACACTGTTTTGGTTTGATTCTAAAGGCTGTCCATGAAAATTGCAGGCTGGCGGCAAGTTTACAGTATTGCTAGTGGTCGGCAGCACTGGTGTAGTAGCAGTAGTTGTAGGTGTCCGTTGTCCAGGTGGGATAAAATCAGATAAGTTACCGGTTTCTTGTATTTGCGAGTTACTACAGTTTATCACGCTGAGTTGAGAGTCAAGGCATGCAGAAAGCCTGTCAACCCTATCTGTTAGTACCAAAATAAGGGCTGTCAGGTTAATATCATCTTCGTTAGAACTTTTTTTTGTATCAGTGTTCAAAGAAGAAATAATTACTTCCTCGTCCTCGCTGTGCTCGTTGGATGCCATAAAACAAACTGAAGCAAACCAAGTTGAAAGACAAACCACAACAATAAATTGTCCAACGAAACACGAACAGCAGGCAAAAGGATTTATTTCAAGTAAATGTGAAGCGCTTTTCGTTGCTCGCAATGTGAGCAACTTCTTCAGACAATTACACACCCAACTAATTAACAATTTATACTCACATCACTAGAAACCCACGTGTATAATACATCAATTGTGGGTTAAAGTGGTGGAGTTACATAAACAATGATAATAATAACCAACAAAACCATCAGCAAAAAAACAAATATGGTCCATTTACCAAACCGAAGAGATAGACCAAGGGGTAAATAAACCTGCAGTTATTAAGAACAAAGCAGGGGACTTTTTGGTCTATAACTTTTCATGTGTGGACATTGAACCTTCTTTGGTAGAACTGTTTTCTAGAGGACTTACGTTTGTCCCTAGTAACCGAATGGACTTAGTACAATCTATTAAGGACATTAAATTATTTGTAAGAAAACTCAATCTTAGTATATTGTTGGGTGATTCACCAGCCTTACAGGAGCCTCTTAAAGTAGTTAGTGAATACAACTCTGTATTACATCCTACTCTGTCTACTTTTGAACAAATAATGGAGCTTGATTTGCGTAGTTTATACAATATCTCACACAATGGTATTTATAAGAAACCAAAATACTTTAAGAACATAAGTGAAGATGAAAAATCAGCCCTGGCCACCTTTAATACACTTAACATCAGAGCTATAAAACCTGACAAAGGTGGAGGGCTTACATTATTTGATAATTATGACTATGTGGACAGAGTAGAAAAAATACTAGCTAATGATACATACAAAGAAGTATCTATCAATGAGGTTAACACTGCCTATAGAATGATTAAAGGCTATTATAGTGACCTGTTTATGGATGGTTATATCGACATACACAGTTATCAGTATATTACTATTAACTGGCCAAAATCCCAGTTATGTTTGCAACACCAAAAATACACAAAACATCTTAGATCCACCGTTTAGACCATTAATAGACAGACGAAATTCAATCACATATGGATCAGCTAAACTAGTGGACAATATTCTCAAAAATACTTAGTAACTGAAGGTCAAGTATGCAAAGATTCATGGTCTTTTTTGAAGAATTTTAATAACATCACATACAGAGAAGACCATAATTTTGTCACCATTGACGTTATTGACTTATATACGTCAATTCCCCACTTGGAAGCTATAGAATGGGTCAATCTTTTTTTTTAATTAAAAAGGAGCTCCAGTTAATGAAATCTTTGCAGTAACTACCTTACTTGACATAATTTTGACAAACAACTTTTTTACATTTAACGACAAACTATACTTGCAAAAATGTGGTGTTGCAATGGGTACACCCTGTGGGGCCAGTTTAGCAAATACAGTTATGGCTTACTGGGAAGACCAATTTATATTTAAAAATACTGAATGGGCACCCTACATTAAGTATTACACTCGTTTCCTTGACGACATCTTTATTCTATTTGGAGGAGATACTAGTATAGCAGCTAAATTCCTACATTATCTCAACAATACTACGGAATTTTTTAAGTTCACATCCAACTTTCAAAACCACTCTATAGACTACTTGGATGTGAACTTATCAAAGGACTATGTTAATAAACAATATTTTTCTAAGATATATAGAAAAACAACTTTTTGCAACTCGTATCTCCATTACACTAGCCTTCATCCAACTAGTCAAAAGAAAGGTATTGTGAAAGGTCAACTAATTCGAGCAGCTCGAATGACTACTTACATTAGTGACTTCGAGCTTGAATGCGACCTTCTTACCGACTTCTTTTGTGAAAGAGGCTATCCTTGTGACTTCGTAGATGAGATAGTCCAGGAAGTAAAGTATAAAAGAACTAATGGTACTATATTACCTATTTTAAACCAGCCTGGTGATAGAGGAGTTGATGTAACCTTCAAAGTAAATCAAGATAACTTATTACAAGAAGCAGACATGTTGGGAAAACAATGGAAACTAACAAAGCCTTTAAACTTAGTTTTATAACTACATACAGCTTAGAAAGTGACATTATTAAAAATTATTATTTAAAATTGGAATTTGATTCAGCAAGACAGAAGTATTTCTTGCAAACTAGGTGAACTTCCTATGACAGTATATAGGAGAGGAACAATTTGAAAAGTATTTTAGGAAGTAACTACACAAAAAAATTTAGTAGGAAGAAAGGTATGACTATATGTGAAAGCTGTAACATGTGTAAACACATGGTTAGTGGAGAACAGATAGTTATCAACAACATAAAATATCAAGTGAAATACAAAATGAACTGTCACTCAAAACTTATAGTGTATGTGGCTTCCTTTACAATATGTACAGCTTTCTATATTGGAAAAACTGAGAGGCACTTCAAAGAAAGAGTATACGAACACACATATGCTATACAAAATGGAAAAGTAGACAATGCGTTGGTTAAACATATTTTAGCGAATCCAGGCCACAACTTTAAATTTATGGCACTAGACCAGATTCAGACCAATATTAGAGGTGGCCCTTACAATTTATTATTAGAGGAAAGAGAACTATTTTGGCAATGGCGTACCAACGCATTTGTCTACCCAGGTCTTAATGACCATTGTAACATTAGCTGTTTACTTAAATTAAGGAGTTTGAATAGGAAATAACTATCTAACACCCTTATTTAAACTTCAGCATGGTCGCACTTTTCCTACCTTATGGTTTATTACATCATTGCAAGAACTTAGTACTAGGTTGGTTTCTGGATTTCTTGATTTATATACTGGTCTAGTACTTAATTATTTTATCATGATGATATACCTTAAAATACTAGATTGTGTTTAGTGGTCAACTATATATTATGAAAACATTTATTGTTTATATGACATACTTATATGTATTCATCGTTGATTTGGTTAAATGTCATATCACAACTTAAAGGTTACAATATATTATATTATATTGAAAATATACATTTATATTTAGTAAACCAAGTACAACTAATATAAAACTGTACTTTTACACACTCTCCTGTCTACTGTATAGTGACCTTGTAAAATATTGTCTAAGCTGACTTTTAAAGTATTATACTTCAAATTTAATACACATTTAATATATATTACATACTTATAAATATATTTATATACTTACATAAAAGGTAACAATATAGTGCTTAGTGGAACTGTAATACAATATCTTAGTGGTTACTCTATTAATTGTTATGATTTACAGTTATTAACATTACAGTTTGATTTTTAGAAATGTAACAAACAGGATCAGAATCCTGTAATGGGAACCTTTGTTTGAGTGAGACTATTCTTGAAGGAACGGACCTATTCTTACTGTTAACTGTTTGGCTTTATAGCTGTGTATACACTCATACACACATATACAATAATATACGTAGTTAGTAGGTTTTTGCGAGTTGATCCAGTTTACTATGGATTTTTCCTAGTAGTAAAATACACGCTGATTTAGAAGACATTATTTTTGATTAGTATTACTTTTAAAGTACACTTTTAAATATTTTTAAAACAGTTTTAAAAGACATTATGAATTGTTTTATTAACTCATTGTTTATGTAACTCCACCACTTTAACCCACAATTGATGTATTATACACCTGGGTTTCTAGTGATGTGAGTATAAATTGTTAATTAGTTGGGTGTGTAATTGTCTGAAGAAGTTGCTCACATTGCGAGCAACGAAAAGCGCTTCACATTTGCTTGAAATAAATCCTTTTGCCTGCTGTTCGTGTTTCGTTGGACAATTTATTGTTGTGAAATGGGTTAGAGGCCCAGAAGAAACATCAGGAATAGATAGTGCAGACAGTGGCCTATGATGAGAGGACTGTCATCTGTAGAATCTATCTAAGCCAGGAAAATGAGTGCTATTTGAACAGGACTTGTTTGTAGACCTGTCCCCTGAGGGGTTTGGTGTTTCCCTTCTATACACAGCAGGGACACTATACCAGTTCTAAACGCTGTTCTTTGCTTCAGACAGAAGCATAAGCAGTGCCAAATTCATACCAAGATCCATGTTGTAGTGGGAGTTGCAACATTCTGTTCCATACCCACTATGGCCTATCTTCAGCAGTCACTGCCCTTGTCTGCCTTTGTAACCTGCCCCTTGATTCTTTTTAATTCCCCAAAGAAATGTGATGTTTTGCAACTGTAGTTCCCACTGTTTTCACCTTTTGAGCCAGTGGTCCTGTTATAACCAATTTCTTTTTTGCAGGTATTTTTTTTTTCATTACTGGAAGGATGCGAGATCCTTCAGTAGAGATGCAGAAAGGAGCCAGCACTCCCATTTTCACAGACTTTCTTACTTTTTTCTTGCAGGTATTTTTTTATCTCACTATAAGCAGGACTCCAGATCTCAGTATGTCATGCAAAGTATCTGTATTTACTTGACTAGACATGCAGTGAGTGGTCCCATTTTCACAGATTCATACTGTTGGGCATTGTGTGTGTGTGTGTGTGTGTGTGTATGTGTGTGTGTGTGTGTGTGCGCGCGCGCGGAGGAAGTAATATAGGGAGATGCAAGTGTGTGTGTGTGTGTGTGTGTGTGTGTGTGTGTGTGTGTGTGTGTGTGTGTGTGTGCAGGAAATGATGTAGGGAAATGCAAGTGTGTGTGTGTGTGTGTGTGTGTGTGTGTGTGTGTGTGTGTGTGTGTGTGTGTGTGTGACAGTGTTTGTGTGTGTGTGCAAAATTTTACTTGAAGACTGAAATATTGCCCCTCTATCATTTTTAGAATGCATTTTATTGAAACTGAATTAGGTAGACAGAACCATAGAGGGACAGAGAGAGCCACAAGGCCAGTTTCAGTAAAAGACATGCTAATAACAAACAGGAACTGCAATATGAAGTGAGAGAAAAACAGGCTTGTGGTAAATTTAGAGAGAAATCCAGGGGAGAGAAATTGATAGTAGTAAGGATGTGAGTAAAGAAGGGGAGAGTAAGGAGATGTAAGGTATGAAATTATATTTGTCCATATTTAGGGATATAGTTTATCCCGGTGTTGAGTAAGAACAGATTCTTTCTTCATTGTTAATGTTGTAGTACTGATTTGTGGGAAGAGTCTAAAAGCTGCAGCTTGAGAGGTTGGCTATCTGAGTATCTCTAGGACAGCAAATTCTATAAAATAGCCATGGCAATACCTATCCTAGCCCTAAAAGCAATGCCTAAATGGTAATGTTTGGTAAAGGTGTGTATTGAAGACAAGATGACAGATTCCAAGGTGGCTTGAGTAGGGGCGTCTTTTAGGAAGGCAGTGGTGGCAGCCCTATGTCTCATGGAGTGTGCTCAGACAGATGCTGGCAGTTGATTTCCATGAAAAGTATAGCAGAAAGAAATACAATTGGCTATCCATTTTAAAATTGTCTGTTTGGAGACAGGTCTTTTCCTTCTGCAAAGGCTACTAAAAGCTGTTCTGCTCTGTTTGGAGACTGTGCCCTGTTAAAGAAATACCTGATTTGTCAGTGCACATCCAGTGAATCCAGGATTTGTTCAGTTTTATTTTGTGGCTTAAGAAATAACACTGGTTTAAAGAGAACTCTGTCACAACTTTGGACATGAAAGAAGGATTAGTTCTCAGGGTAACTCAACAGTGATGGGTTCTTTGCACATCAGGACTTGTAGTTCTGAGACCTGCTTGGCTGAGGTAATTGATTTCAGCAGAGTTGTCTAACAACTTCCCCCTCATCTCATTGCTTCCCTGCCGTATGAGGAATTTCTTCATCTAAATAAATAATGACAAAGATTTTGAAAAGGAAGTACAATATACATTTAATACGTTTGTTCATAGGGGTTATAACAGAAGTGCAGTTTTGAATGCTTTGGTTAGAGTGAGAAACAAAAGATACAATGGTATAGATATTAAGAAGTCATTTGTGGAAGAGGTCAAGGGATATTTGTGAAGTTCTTCCTTCCTTTATGGAGTATGATAGGAGATTTTATAATTTTAGTAATGTTGATAAAAGGGGCATTTATTTTGTTACAACCTTTAATATACTGTGCAGTAAGATTAAAGATATTTGGACTACTTTTGGCTGATGTTATTTAAGGATAACTTATTGGCTTAGGCCTTTTATTTTGTATAACAACTGGCATAGTATAGGTGACTTAGTAGATTTAGATCACCAGATGTTAGGTTTAGTAGGTTTACCCTTTCTAGGAAAGGGACATTGCCTTGTGATACTTATTCAGTTTGTCCATATATTATTAATACTTTTCCTAAAATGGATATAATTTCTGCCCTAATCAAAGCTTCTCTTGTAAAACTGCTAGTATTATTTATATTCTTAAATATCCATGTGATAAATTTTATGTGGGGGAGAGCCAGAGAATGTTTAGGGTATGACTTCAGGAACATATTAGAGATATAAAGAATAAATAAATATATATAATATAATATATATATATATATATATATATATATATATATATATATATATATATATTCCTTGATAGGTCCAAAGCTTTTGATACAGTATCCCACCAACTACTACTCAGCACTCTAGCCTCCTTCAACCTCAACTCTACAGCTCTCAACTGTTTTTTTAGCTACCTTACTAATCGAAAACAGACACTAAATGGGATAATAAACTCTCCACACTCCTCCAGTCTCTGTTGGGGTTACTCAGAGTTCCATCCTTGGCTCTCTCCTTTTTATTAGATTCACAAATAGTCTAAACACTGCCACTAAATCTGCTTCTATTATTCAATATGCTGATGATGCTACTCTTATTTGCTCTGCTCCCACACCCCAAGAACTTCAAGGTAAACTGCAAAAGTCATTTCTAGATATTGAAAATTACCTAAATGAACGTCAACTCATCCTAAACCCAAACAAAATGAAATTAGTGATCTTCTCTAACAGGAAATCCAAAGCAAAACCACCTTCTCTCTCCATCTACTCCACTAACGGCACTATAATAGAACCAGTTAACCAAACAAAACTACTTGGCGTTACAATAGACAACAACCTAACATTCAATAAATGGGTCTATATTAGAACACTGAACGTTCAAAATTTTGAGTGTTCTAATATCGAGCAGTAAGCACCAAAAGCCAAAAAGAAACTACTGACCAAACTGCAGAAGTGTGCGAACCAAATACTCCACAATAAAACCACTGGTATATTGATGCTGTAGAAAATGCTGGTAGTCCACAAAGTAAAGCAAAAAAGTTTATTGTATGACAACAGAAAGCTGGTAAGAGCTTTCGTCCTCAACAAAAGAACTTCATCAGACAAATTAAAATCAAACACAGAACACATTTTAAAGCTTCCCTTTGTGCTTCACATGATAGTAGCCACTCCCCCTAAGTAACAAAAATCTAAATTTAAAAGGGCAACGCAAACTGTGATGTCAATGACAAAATGTTAAATAAATACATGTTACTAGATATAAAAAAATACAGAAAATATATAAAAAAAAATCAACCACTTCACAATTTTTGAAAAGAGCAATGAATAAATATATAAATATATTAATAAATAATCTGTTTAAAGCTCTCAATTTTAAAAGGAATTAATGGAGAGGGATTCATTTAAACCTGGCCAGTTGTTTGCATTTAATAACAACTGCCAGTATAATTCTCTCTTTTCTAGTAAGGCAGACCATGCACCTCCCCTGATATCCATCGTGACAACATCAATAACAAAAAAATTAAAAGTGTGGTCACTGTTCTCTGAGGTATGTTTATACAAAGCATTTGTCTCTTTGCCTGTTCTTATTTCATACAAATGTTCATATATTCTGTTTTTAAAATTGCTATCAGTTTTTCCAATGTAAAAACAATCACATAGGTTGCAGAGGGCACAATAAATAATACATTCAGAGTTACAGTTATACTTATTTTTGATATGAATCTTAATGTTGTTGATCATAAATACTGTTCCTTCCTTTATAAAGGGACAGTATCGACACATACCACATTTCAACATATGTCCATTCGAAATATAATTCACAGCATGTCCTTTCTCGAAAAAATTTTTAAATTTCTACCTTTTCTAAAAATAACAGTAGGTTGATCATCAATATGTGTTCTGATACTTTGGTCATGTGTTAGAATTGACTAATTTTTACTCAAAATATGTTTAATATCAGGACTATCAATCATGTATGTAGAAATGAATGAAGTATTATAATATTTTCCTGTAAAAACAGAGTTTAGGGGTGCAACATTCACTGTGTGTGTGAATGAGGTAGAGGCAGAGGTAGTAAATAAGAGAGAAAGACATTTTTATATACCTCTTTTATCTGAGGTTTCATTGGATGTAATATACACAGTGAATGTTGCACCCCTAAACTCTGTTTTTACAGGAAAATATTATAATACTTCATTAATTTCTACATATTATTTTTAGAAAAGGTAGAAATTTAAAATTTTTTTTCAAGAAAGGACATGCTGTGAATCATTTTTCGAATGGACGTATGTTGAAGTGTGGTATGTGTCCTGAGATTATAGGGTAAAATTATTTCCTATATTTTAGGTAATAGTTGCATAAAACAGTTATTCTATATCTGAAACACCTACATGTTATAAGAAATAGAATAAGCAACTAAAATGCTACAAGAATAAGCTTTTATTTAGGCAAACAAGTGAAGTTCTGTCCTTTGTACTGGCCGTAGGTATGATTCTGCCTGCAAAATCTGATGTTTGTACCAAAAATGCCCCACTTTGGGCATTTGAAAAGGTGGCAACTCTATTGTCTTACTTCTGCCAAATGAAAATAGCACAATGGTTTCATATTACTGTCTGTAATAAGGCTTAAGAAATGTAATGTTTTCTGTTTTACATTCACCTTATTGTAAACTGTGATTGTTGGCAACTGTCAAACTTTTTGTATATTGTTTGTAAATCTTTTAAAAATGTTTGCAATCTTTTTATGCTATAGTTATGAAGCTTATCTCCCCGGGTCTCCGCTGAAAATGGGCTACTTGCCCAGCCTGACTCTACCGGTTAACAAATGTAAAATAAATAAAATAAAATAAATAAATAAAATAAAATAAATTTTGTGATAGTCCCCTAGCTCTTCATTTTGAGAAATATTATTGTAGTAATTTTACTTCAAGGTTCTGTTTTAGAACATATTATTGTGGGTGCAGGGGAAGTAACTGTTATAAAGGACAAGTTACTGCATGAAAGAAGTGTTTATGTTAAGGTATGATACTTTGGCCCCTAAAGGTTTAAGTACAGATTTTAATTGATAGTATCTGATTAATTGATTTCATTTTATTGTGGCAATTGTTTCATTAAGTGTGGAAACCTGTAAATACAGGTTGTGTATAGATTCTGTATGTACTCCTGGAAGGCATTTGCAGAGGCACTAGAGACTAATAAACTTCTCTTCTGTAGCTGTTTTTGTGGTTTTGGTCTTACAGCTTAGCATCTTTAAAGGGGCAGAAGCAGCTGGCTCAAAAGCTCTCAGGATAAGTCCCAAGAGAGAGTATGGTGTATTATCTATCTTTAAAAACTGTTTCATATGGGGATGAGTATAAATGGGTGGAGAGCAAAGCAGAGATGGCAGAAGAATGTACCATTAATATTTTAATAAGGCAGGCCCTTTTAAATAATTCTGAGAGGTATTCTGCTTCTAGATTCTTGCCAGCATTGGGAGGTGTCATACTGTTGGCCTGGCCTGGCACTTTTTCACTTAAAGTATGATTTTCTGGTGGTAATTATACTTGCCTCTCTCAAGATAGATAATACTTTAGTAGAGTAATTTGCATTGTGTGGTATTAAAATCCAATCCTCCAGGCTGTTAGCTTGAACATGCTCAGGTCTGGGTGAATAAAAGATGTCTTAAGCTGGGTGAGTAGATCTATCAAGGGAGGAAGAGAATAGGCTCTCCCCTGACTGAGGGTCACTAAAAGGGAGAATCAGTATTGCCTTGGCCAGAAGGGGGCTATGAGTTCATGTTTGATCTGTCTGACCTCACTTTTAGCAGTACCTTGGGGTTTAAAGGTAATGGGGGAAAGACATTCAGAAAGAGGTCTGTCCATTTGAAGGAGAAGGTATCTGTTCTCCATGTCCCTATTTATTGGGTTCTGGATCAGAGCCTTTGTGACTGCCTGCTCTGAGGAGAGGCATCTGGGCTATCCTCATTGGTGGGCAAGTTCTACGAAAATCTCTGTCTCCAACATCCATTCAATTGGGTCCAAAAGGTCCCTGTTTATATACCAAATAACCTTGGTGTTGTCTGTCCAGATCTACAGAGTTCTTGGGGTCAAATTGTTTTGGAAGTTAGATACACTTCCAGAATTTCTTTTTGGTTTATGTGCAATTCCTTTGTTCTGGAATCCAGATTCCCCTGTATCTTCACTTGTCCTAAGTATGCGTCCCAGGCTATTTCCAAGCTGTCTGAGAAGATGGCTTTATCTGTAAAACAACAGAAAATATATACCATGGCTAAAATTTGGTTCAACACAAAAAAAAATATAGCAGAAAAAGAAAAGAACCAACTAGCAAGACTATCAGACATGCAATGTATTTTGGGTGCTAGGCCCTTCATCAGATCATAAAAACTAAGTCAACATCAAAAGCTTAAAACTCATCACCTGTATCAAAAAAGCCAATAGTGAACAATCAATAAAACAATTAAAGACAATTAAAACAAATGCAAAATATCAGTGCAACAGTCTCCTTGCTTTTAAAAGTGGTTTTAAAGGGACTGTGCCATTAAGCCCACAATCCCAGTCTTCTTGTAACTTGACAATCCATTTAGTTTCAGCAATCTCAGTTGCATTTTTAATATCACCATCTCTCAAACTTTTCTTGATTAATTGAAGTAGTAAAAATCTAAAAAGTTTGTTGAAAAGGCAACAACATGCTAAGCTGGAGCATTGTTAAAATTAGCATTATGCATGTCTCAAAGATGCTCCAAAATGCACTCTTTCAATGAGCAATTGGTATTACCAACATGAAAATGGCTACATACATTACAAACGGCTAAGCAGACTAAATTAGTGGTCTTCCAGTGAGCATAAAGTTTAAGTAGATACTGCTCATCAGTCAAATGATGGATAAAAAAGGTTTCAGTAGAAATCACACTGTATTCACTACACATTTGATAAGGAAAAGTCCAAATTCTCATAGATGCTCTTAAATTCCCTAAACTCCTGGGGCAATAGCAAAGCTGCCTTTTTAAAGAAAGTACATTCTTAAAACAAAAACTCAGCTGTTCTCCAACAATCTGTCTAATAATCTCGTCAGCTTTCAAAATCAATCAATTCTTCTTTTTGGCCTCACAGACAAGACTCATGTCACTAAAGTATGTCAGAGTTATCTTATGTCAAAGTTCAGTAGCTGAGTATTGCAACAAGTGATCACTATTATCAGGATCTCTACCAGAAAAATAAGGTTTCACTCTGGTTTCCTGAGTCCTTGAACCTCAATATTACATGCACAAGTCTCACCAAAACCATTCCCTCTCTTAATAAACCCTTTACTCATATCCTCAAATGCACAATCAGCTTCCATATCTTTGGTATGCAGTCAGGAGACTCTCATGCATTGGCCCTTCAGCACGTTTGTAAAAACATGCCCAGGGTGCATGCTAGTGTGATGTCAAATACTGCTTCTCAAGAAATCTTAAGCAAGTATTAAGATTACCATCACTGCCCTTATACACCCGAACATCAAGAAAATCTATAGCAGCTAAAGAGCAGTTGAATGTTTACTTTAAAAATGATGTGATGCTATTCAAGTAGGAGACAAAAATCATCCAGTACTTCTGAGGTTCCATTTCAGAGCAGGAAAATGTCATCAACAAACTGGCCATACTACTAAACATAATGAGAAGAAACATTAGCCCCAAACAGTCAACTTTCCATTTGGCCATAACCATATTGGCATAGCTGTTGGTGCACACCATTCCCACACACATCTAATGTAAACATCAAATATCATGATGCAAGATCAGAGCCTGCTACACATTCAAAAAGGCTCCATAAAAAATTCTCCTGTGCTGTATAATCTTTTTACTGGTCTAGGAACCAGTTGTACTTATGATACATGGCTTGCCAAAAGTCCATAATGACCCTGTGAGACCACCATTGTGGACCATTGTTTCAGGTAGGGGCTGGTTGATGGATGCTTTATCTGTCTTTGTTTAGAGTAAATTGAGACCTGTTTTAGACAAGGTTCCTACTGCCCTTAAGTACACTGAGCAAGCATTATTCACCGTGATCCCTAATGATGTAGGTATTGATGCAGTGAGACTACTTTTAGATCGTAATAGTGATTATAGTCATGATTCGATTAACCTTATATCCTTGCTACTGGAGATGGTGCTCATGGACAATGTGTTTTGTTTAGATGATGCTGTTTTCCTCCAAAGACTGAGTGTAATGATGGGAACAGTGTGTGCCAACAGCTGGATTGAGTCTATCAGTGTGCCCAGAAATTCTTGTCTGTGGTAGTAGTTGAGATTTGTGAAGGTTGAGGCTGAGGCAGACCACATGAAAGCAATCCATGGTGATTTTCAGGGTTGCTTGAAGATCCAGGATGAGTTTTCCTGGCTCAGTCAGTCATCCAGGTAAGGGTAAACATTCTGCAATGGGATATAACTGGTGCTAGACATTTGGTGAAAACTCTGGGTGCAGTAGTTAGATCAAATGCTAAAGCACAGAATTGAAAGTGTAATCTTCCTACCATAACCTAAGATATTTCCTGTGTGCCTTGGCTATAGGAACATGAAGGTAGATGTCCTTTAGATCATGGGCTTCCTTATAAGCTCCCTGGAAGATCATGGGTAATAGTTTTTTGAAAGGTTAACATTTTGAACTTTGGTATATGCAGAAACTTATTAACTTAGACAAGTCTAAGATTGGTCTCCAGGTGCCTTCCTTCCTTTCTTGGGACCAGGACTATTCTTAGTAGACTCCTGTGCATTATTTTCCTGCAGGAACTGGCTATGTGGATGCTTGTAGCTTGTAGTGGAAGTTCTTATAGGATAAAGGGAAGTAGTAGTCCCTCTTGGCATTTTGAGGGATTTGGTATCTCTAAACTGAATTAAGTAGCCACTTTTTATGATGTTTAAGACCCACTTGTCCCTAGTGATGACTTTCTATTGTTGAAGAAAGGAGAAAAGTCTCCTAAGGGGAGGTGGTTGGGGTAGGTTTTGGTGGAATGGGTGGAGAGAAGTGCTGTGGATAGAAAAAGGCATTGTCAGGGGGGCTCATTAGATTCTTGAATTCCCCAAGTCTAGAACATTGATCAGTGTGACACCCATGCCCTGGCCCAGCAATCAAGGAGCCTAAATCCTCACCACTAACACCAGTGAGGGGCGTTGCATATAGGAGGACAGGATAACAAATACACACAGTAAAGTTCAATTTTCCTTAAGAGCACACAGAGATCACAGTCCAGGTCTGGTCGCTCCCTTGCTTTCCAGGTCCCCAATAAGACTCCCCACTGGCACAGCTATAGGGTCCAGATCGCAGCCTAGCGGGCAAGTAAAACCTCCAGCACCCTCTCTGTCCAACCAGTGCTTCATGCCCCTGCCCAAGTAGCTGACACTCACACACTCACACAAACACACACACACACACACACACACACACACACACACACACACACACACACACACACACACACACACACACACACACAATTTGAAAAGAGTTTATGCAACCGCACAGACACTCCTGGGGAAGGCTGGCACAGGTTCTCCAGCTAAGCCCCTTTTTCCCAGACTATATGGTAGTATCAGTTGCCACCACCCACTAATATTTATCAGCAACTCAAAGGCCCTTAAAAGGGTGTCCAAATATTACTGCACAATATTATTATCTAACTGGTAAGTGTGACTAAACAGTCAAAGCTTATTAGTGTGACTTGGTACAGGATCACTATATACATGCAATGTACTCTAGAGCTTAAATTATCTCTACACAAAACACCCACAGTTAAAAGGGTTTAAGTATTTAATAATAAATAATTAAAAACACAAGACAATACTTTTTACTACACAGTGCTTCAGAGATCAGAGAGAAATATTAAAATAATTCAGTAGTACAGTTTTGACATCACTGAATAACACTTAATTTAATTTTTCTAGTTTCCAGCTGTTTCTAAGAGAAAACACAAGTCTAAGATAAACTTACATATAGAGCAAAGGCAGAGTGCTGATGAGTTGGATGGTCAAGACAAAAATGCTTAATGCTCTCTGATTCTCTCTTTTTAAAATCACATTCCTGGTTCCCTTTACATCATTCATTACATTTCCCTGGGTTCCCAGGCTAACAGAAACTACATTTACATTTTTTTATCTACCTGGTGTTGCCCCAGGAGGGTGCACCCTGGTTTCCCAGTGAACATGTCCCCATATTCCTGTAACACTGCTCGGATTTCTCGAACATGGGTAGGAGATAGCTGCTGGGACATTACTACCCCTTCCACTGAGGTGTCAGCCTGAGCCTCATTGAGGCGGTCAGTCCCCAGATCTCCCTCAGACTCCTCCTGCAATCCATTGCAAATGCTCAGCACAAGGGCCTTCCTATCATGGCAAGGTTTCATCATGTTAACATGGTACAATTTGTGCCCCTGCTTTCTGCCTAGCAGTTCCACCATGTAGTTAACATCACTTACCTTTCTTACCACCTTGTAGGGTCCCTCCAAAGCTGCTTGCAGCTTATTGTGTCTGACAAGAATGAGAACCATTACCTGATGCCCCACAGCATTCTCTGTAGCTCGAGCATTCCTGTCATACCACACCTTTTCCTGTTGTTGGGCTTCTGCCAGGTTCTCCTGGGCCAAGCCCATGAGTTCCCTGAGCCTTGTCCAGAGATTTAGGAAGTATGCCACAACAGACTCCCTGTGAGACTCGCACTCACCTTCCCACTCATCTTGAATGAAATCTAGAGATCCCCTAACTCTATGCCCATACAGGAACTCAAAGGGTGAAAAACCTGTGGATTCTTGGGGAACGTCTCTGTAAGCAAACAACAGATGGGGCAAATATTTGTCCCACTCAATCTTAAACTGATCTACAATTGCCCATAGCATGGACTTATTGTAGAGTTTAACCTCTCAACAAGACCATTAGTCTGGGGATTGTAGGAGGTGGTCTTCATGTGCTTCACCCCACAGGACATCCACAGACAAACCAGCAGATCTAACAGGAAATTGGCACCTCTGTCAGTCAGTATTTCTTTTGGGAAACCTACCCTGTTGAAAATCTCTAACAAAGCATTTGCCACCTTCTCTGCCTCAATGGAGGACAAAGCCATGGCCTCAAGGTATCATGTAGCATAATCCACTACCAGTAGGTTATACTTTTTCCCTGTGGAACTTGGGGTACTCAGAGGACCCACAATATTCATAGCTACCCTCTGAAATGGCTCCTCAATCACAGGCAAAGGCATCTCACCTTGTCTCCTGCCTTGCCGACCTTTTGGCACTGCTCACAGGTCCTGCAGTACCCTGTTACATCTCTGGAAATTCCAGGCCAATAAAAGTTCTGCATAATATGCCTCTTTGTACATTTTATACCCATATGACCTGCAAAGGGAATATCAAGGGCTATGGCTAGAAACACCAGATGGTAGGCTCTAGGCACTACCAACTGCAGTACTCTCTCACCTTCTAGCTCTCCCTCAGGGGTCCACTATCTGTATTGTAACCCTTTGTCCCAGTATACAGATTCCCCTTTTCCTTGAGAATGAGGTGCCTCCCTAGCTACCTGCCTCAGGCCTTGCAATGTAGAGTCTGAGAGCTGAGCCTGTCTCAACTCTCTCCTTGTAACCCTTCCACGGAAGTCTGGCATCCTCTGACAGTGGTGCCTCACTGTCAGCCTGGGTACTACTGCTCACCTCTACCTTTGCGGTCACTCTGTCCAAGGGACCACCAGTAACCCTAAGCAGCTGTGGCTCACCTTCAGTCTCACTGCTACAGGGTAGCTCCCTCCCTGAAGTAACCACCTCACCAGTCCTGGCTGCAAGTATGCAGTCTGTCTGGGTCTCCCACAGGCTACCAGACCTACCTGCTTGTCTCCAAGCCTAACTGCGTGAAACTGCACAAGCACAAGTTACTGCACTATCAAAATCATCCCCTATCAGGACATCTGCAGGTATATCCTCAGTCACACCTACTTGCTGGCTTCCTTTTCCACCCTCCCACTCATGGTGAATCCTAGCCAAAGGTATTTGGAATGGGATCCCTCCTAAAGCCCTGACTGGAGTAGACTGCCCAGGCAAGTAATGTTCCTCTTTAACCATTGCAGGCTTTAAAATGGTTATATCAGAGGCTGTCTCTCTCTTGGCAATGGCCTCTTTGTCATTCACTACAATAGGATATATCCTCTGGTGGTAGTTTGGTACCCTTGTTGTCCCAAGACAATCTACTATTGGCATTTTGTCTTTCCCACATACTGGCTCCCTCACCTTTTGTTCCCCACCTTGCCTCCGTGGACACATGTATGCCACATGGCCCACTCATTGCATTCAACACATTTAACCCTAGCTCCTGGACATGTACCTGGGCTAGTGGCTTCCCCTGCTACTGGCAGATTCTGTTGGGCAGTCTGTGCTGCCACCATGGGTTCCTTTAGACCCATGAGCAGTACTGGGGGTCCATTTCCTGTGCAGGGCTGCCTTGCTTGCCAGGTATAGGTCTCCCTTCTTCCCCAACTCATCTGAAGTAGCATATTGTCTATCAGCTAACCAAATCCTCATGTCCTCAGACAAAGTGCTGAGGGCTTGTTCCCTCACCAAATGGTCTGCCAGCACTTCAAAAGTGGTGACCTGGCATCTACTCACCCACCTATGGAAATAAGTGTTCAGTTCAGCAACATATTCACACACACTTTCATCTGCCTTGTGTCTATGCTCACGAAACTTTTTCCTATATGTTTCAGGTGTTAGCTTAAACAAGTCTAACAAGTGATTTTTAACAGCAGTATACTCAAAACATGCAACATCAGACATTTTTGACAAATCAGTTACAGCTTTACCATGGAGTAAGGGGGTTAGGAACCGTACCCAGAGCCTTTGGTCAACACTATACTGTTTGCATACCCTCTCAAACATATGAATTAAACTATCAAAATTATCTCCCTCTTTAAATTGCGGAAGACATTTACTGACCTTTTGTACTTCTGGGGTCCAGTTACTCCCTTCCCCATTACCTCCATGACTCTGGTGAAGAGTCAGCATTTCCCTCTCATGCCTCCTCTGCTGCTGCTTTACCTCGGCTTCTATCTCCAAATGCCTGGCCTCCAACTCAAGTCTCTTTAGCTTCAGATGGATTTTTAAGTCCTCTGCAGAAAGGTTGAGCCGTCCATTCTCCAAGGGTATTATATTTCCACTGCCAGTCTGATTGTCCTCCTGGTTGCTGTTTTCTGATGCAGCTGTAACCAAGGCTGCAATCAGGTCTGCCTTCGTCAGGTTTCCATGCACCAGTCCCCTAGCCTGGCACATCTCTGCCAGCTGGCTCCTTGTCAGCTTTCTATACTCCTCTGCTGACATGCTGCCTGCTAACCCTGACTAACTAAGCTGAGAAAAGAAATAAAACAATTTTGATCTGAACTCTGAGTATTCACTGCATGGCTGATTTAGAGTAGAAAACACCTTCAAAGCTCACTGTACACAAGCTACAGGAATTCACTCTACCCACATCACTACAAGCCAATTAGTATTTGCCAACCTATTAATATGTGGTGTGGATATCCCACCATTGCCACCAATTAATATGTGATGCCCATGCCCTGGACCAGCAACAAGGAGCCACAATCCTCATCACTAACACCAGTGGGGGGCATCTCATATAGGAGGTCAGGAAAACAAATACAGACAGTAAAGTGCAATTTCCCTTAAGAGCACACAGAGATCACAGTCAGTCCAGGGCTGGTTGCTCCCTTGCTCTCCAGGTCCCCAATAAGACTCCCCATGTGCACAGCTGTAGGGTCCAGATGTCAGCCTAGTGGGCAAGCTAAAACCTCCAGCACTCTCACTGTCCAACCAGTCCTTTGTGTCCTTGCCATAGTAGCTGACACACACACACACACACACACACACACACACACACACACACACACACACACACACACACACACACACACACACACTTTGAGAAGAGTTTATGCAACCACACAGACACTGCTGGTGAAGGCTGGCACAGGTTCTCCAGCTGTGCCCCTTTTTTCCAGACTATACAGTTGTATCAGCTGCCACCACCCACTAATATTTATCAGCTACTCAAAGGCCCTTAAAAGGGTGTCTAATTATTACTGCTCAATATTATTATCCAACTGGTAAGTGTGACTAAACAGTCAAAGCTTATTAGAGTGACTTTGTACAGGATCACTATATACATGCAATGTACTCTAGAGCTTAAATTATCTATACACAATACAGCCACAGTTAAAAGGGTTTAAAATATTTAATAATAAATAATTAAAAACACAAGACAATACTTTTTACTACACAGTGCTAGTCAAGAGTTCAGAGATCACAGAGAAATATTTAAAATAATTCAGTAGTACAGTTCTGACATCACAGAAAAAAAAACACTTAGTCTAATCTTTCTAGTTTCTAGCTATTTTTAATAGAAAACACAAGTCTAAGATAAACGTACATATAGAGCAAAGGCAGAGTGCTGATGAGTTGGTTGGTCAAGTCAAAAATGCTTAATGCTCTCTGATTCTCTCTGTTTTTAAAATCACATTCCTGGTTCCCATTACATCATTCTTCACATGTCTTTGGGATCCCAGGCTAAAAGTAACTATATTTACATTATTAACATATCCTTTAGTTATCATGCAGCTGGTCAGGAAGCAGAGCAATAAAAATGCATTTGCATGTTTAAATCTAGCAATTTAACTCTTGGTTAAAACAATAGAAATAATGTCTTCATTTAGACATTTTGGCACCGTGTTTAAATCAGAGGGTCACAACATGCTTTACTTGGTCAGCTTTCTGCCAGAATAGCACACTGTTGTTGCATTCTATGCAGTTCCACATCTAACAGCAGTCTTTTCACATTTAAGAGACAAACCTGTGGTGTATATTAATATTTACAAATGACTGAATTATCTATAAAATTCTATCTGGCTAGGCTGGTAGCTTTCACAATCAGCTTGCCATTTTCTGCTCTGTCTTGGTTCCTTGCCGTGGGGAGATCTCACTTTTTCTTGCCTCAGAGACAGTGACCAATATTTAGAGGGATAATTCTTGTTGTAAGAAGGTTTGGGAAACAAATAAAATCATTTAACTGTTTTGATTTGTTTCTCTTTCTCGTCTATTTTTTTAAAAAGTTTCTCAATATGGGTACCAAAGAGGAACTTCTTATCCAGAGAGGGATCAAGGAGTTCCTCCTTTATCTGGTCTGATAGAGGTTGAGCCTTCAGCCAGGTATATCTACATGTGACAGACCCCATAGTAGCTCCCCACCATGATCTGTTCAATGCATTATAGCCACATTTCAATGAGTGTCTTGACACCTAGAATGCTGTTCTGGCTGTCTCCTGTATGTTCCTCTGTATGCTCTGTAGGCTCTTGTCTGAAATCCCCTCTATCTTAGCAATGATTTTCTCTTGTAAAGATTCCATGTACTTTAACATGTAGAACTTGCAGTTAGGAGCCTTCATACCCAGAGTGGCTGATGTATAAGAGTGTTTTACCAAATCTATCAAGCGTTTTGCTCTCTCCTTCATTTGGCAAAGGATGTCTGACTGCACCCTTTATGGAGCTCCCTTGGCAGATTCAATAGACACCACTGAGTGGTCTGCCTGTGGTGTCTTGTAAATGTGCTTGTGTACCCCAAAAGCTGAATAAAACTGAACAGACTTCCTACTGGGTCTGCACCTGTAAAAACTCTTTGGTCTCTCATAGTTCATAGGAGATTACTAGGCTAATGGCTTAAGGGTCCTTACAAGTCTAGCCAATATAACCCAGTTTTACCCAATATATGACCCCCTAGGGACAAGAGGATGGCATGGATTTGTGCCTGTGCATTGAGTGTCTAAAAGATTGCCCCTGTCCATAAGGGACGTAGGCACTACCCCAGGTGTGAATTTGCAATAACCTATCCATTGATCCAAATTGTGTTTGAAGAGTGCCAGGTAAGTGCTCTGCTTAACATGAATAGGAAGACTATTCCAAAAAGGGGAAATCTCTGAGGCGCATCTGTCTCTCCAGCATGTTTTGTTTGAATTACTAAGCTTAGATCCCTATATCAGGCTACCCTTATACTGTTTGACTTTGTGGATGTGAAGCAGTTTCATCAGGGCTGAATTTGGAGTGTCTTGTTGGTCAGGCATAGGTCTCCCCTTAATAGTAGGTAAGGTAAAAGACAGAGTAAAGGGATAGGGCTTTTAGTTTATCCTCATAATTCATGCTTACACCCTGCATTTTATTTGTGAGGAACCTCTGAGGTCACTCCAGCTGTTGTAAGTGCCTACTCAAGTACATGCCAAATGGCGCATTGTGCTCTGTTAATGAGGGCTGAATACAGTGGAACTATAATTTCTTTGGATCTGGACACCATATATTTTCTTTTATATTGTGCCACATAGAAGGACTTCCTCACCACTGTGGACACATGGCAGTCAAGGTTCAGGCTGTCATCTGTCTGTGTATCTCGCCTCTGAGTCTACACTTAGGAGTGTGCTGTTGATGCTGTAATTTGCAAAGGTATTTGACTTCCCAAAGGGTATGATAATGGATTTTTTCACATTTAGTTTTAGGCCATGGTTCTGGCACCAGTCATTTATCTGATCTATACCCTCCTGAAGGATATCTACATCACTGGGGGATTCAGTGATTGCCCCCAGCTTGCAGTTATTGGCAAACTTAGTCATCCAGGGGTCTTCCACATTAGCCTTGACTTCAGAAAAGTATATTGCAAACAGGAGTGGTCGCAACAGTGAGCCCCTTGGCCTATCACTAGTAACCGGCTTCTTGCTCGATCTGCATTCACCCACTTTAATCACGTGTCCTGTCCATGAGCCAATTGGCTATCTAGCTGATAACTGAGGGATTTATGCCCATTTTTGTGAATTTATTTGTAATATAATACTTGAGTGGGGAATTGTCAAATGCGTTGGCCTGGTCGAGGTAGGCAGTATGTACTGTTTTACCATCATCCATGGCCTTAATGACTTACTCAAAGAAATCCACCAGATTCAGTAGGCATGACCTGCGCTTGACAAAGATGAAATGGGTTGAGCCTAGTATTTGTGGGTTTCCTATGTCATTATTTATCACGCCCGTGATTATTCTTTCCATGGCCTTGCATACAAGACTAGTCAAACTTATGGGTCCCTCTTTATGCAGAGGAATGACTATTGCTGTCCTTCACTATATCGGGACAAAGTCAGTCCAGAGACTGTAGTTAAAAAGATATCCTAATGGGCATGAAGTCCTGATTTAAGCTTTTTAAGAGGCAACGGGGTATACTGTCAGGCCCCATTAAAGCCATGTTTTTAGCTTTCAAGATCACAGTGACAGCCTGTTCTTTGGTGGAGATTGGCAGTGGAGTGGTGGAGGGTATTTCCTGGAGGAGAACTGAGGGTGATGGAGAGGTGAAATTTGAGTTGAATTTGTTGGCCAGCAAATTCGCTATATCTTCCAGATGAGTACAGGTGATGTCATCTACACCTAATTCTACACACTATTGGGAGTTGCCCTTAAGATTGTGGCTATAACTGAAAAATGCCTTTTGGTTACCCTTAACTTTGGAGGCTATTTTTACCTCAAAGTCTGCTTTCAAGGACTTCTGTTATTCACTTGTTCAGACTAATGAGGGACTACCAATTAAATGCCTCCTTTATCTTGTGCAGGGTCTTCACAAAAGATAAGTCCTTGGGTGGAGGGGGGGGGTGCAGAGGAAAAGTGAAATCTGAATCAGAGTCAGAGAGACATTGAGGAGGGAGGTGCTCAGCATAAGATGGCGCTTCATCATCTTAGGAGTCTGAGGAGTCTAAGTCCTCCTGTGGAGCTTCATCTCTACTTCTTTTAGCAGAAAACGATCCTGGAACAGGAACCTGTAGTTTTCTGGGCCCACCGTTCTTCATGAAATTCGTGAACTCCTAGGCCAGCTTAACCAGGTCCTATGCCCTAACCCAGGTTGAAGAGGCTGAAGACTGAGGCAGCATGCAGTGAGGCAACTTAACCTCTTGGGTTTGTGTCTGGGGTTTAGAAATCAAGATTTCAGGATGTGGGTGGGTGGTTGTGACCTCTATTTAGTTACCTTTAATTTCCTCATATATAGATACCAAGATAATGCATCCCTCTCCCTTGGATACCAACACTCTGGCGTTAGAAGCCAATGCTTGCAAACCTGCTTTGGACCCAAATGACAGTGTCATAATGGTGTGTCCTCCACTATGGCAGCCTCCTGAGGGGTCACATCAGAGGACTCAGGCCAAGTGGTCATTGGTCCAGAGATCTGTGAAGGTGCTCCCTTGAGTTTTCAACAGAAGAACTAACTATGGATGAGGAGGGCTCTCCATTATCTGTGACATCCTTTTCCTTTGTTTTCATATCTTTCAATTTCTTGGGTAGGTAATTGGCCAGTGCTATGGCATGCAATGAAGCAGGTGGCATTGGGTGAGAAGACTCCATGTGGGTTCTAAGGACTCCATTCCTGCGTTTCAAACTCTTGAAATGAAACCTAGCACAATTCTGACAACTATAAATGTCATGCTGAACCCCCAAGCAAAACAGATATGAATGGAAATCTTTATGCGGGATTTGTTTCCCACACTTCAAACAATTACTGACCATTTTAAACATTAATTAGAAGAAAACTTCCCCTAGCAGTGTACTTACCTGAATGTATGCTGGAAGAGACTCGAAACATGAGCCAACTGATGGACTGTGAGCATTTGATAAATAGAATAGCACATCGGACTGCATGGCTAGAAAGAACCAGTGATGGCACAGACAGACACCTATTAGCTGGGGATGATGTAAAGAATATAGGAATTGGGCTGGTCATGGGCTTCCACATGACAACAAGACCCACAAGGCAGTACAGCAACATTAACTATGAAGAATATCTGACTAATAAAATACTAGCAGACAGCAAATAACACATGATACTTTTTATAATTGTAAGAAGGATGGAGACTCCAAGTTATACTGTAACACTCACATAATATAGGGAACTTACAATTATTTTTTTATTTACGTTTTTGTTAACTTTGGTGGGCATCTCTATTGGTGCCTGTTTTCAGTGAAGACCTAGAAAGAAGCTCTAGCACAGACATATCTTACAAAAGGTGCATATTCACTACTCAGTATCAAAATACTTGTGTGTACAGTATTGAGCACACACAGTCAACAAGTTAGACAAGTTCATGAGAAGAAGAGGGGAAAGCAGTGGAAGAAGGGGATGAGGAGATGTAAGAGATAACTGCAGTTTACTATGCTCAGGAAAGCACTCAGGAATAGTTATGTAGGTTCATAGTATAAATCCATGTGTGATAATCAGAATGCATATGTCTTCTGTAGGAAAGTTCTACAAAGATAGATTAAAGTACAAATGTTTGAGATAGGACTAGGTAAAAAATCTGATAAAATAGGCACTTTATTACACGTGACATTTCTTTTTGACTTCCATTAAGACATTGATGAGTCTAGGGTTCTTGAGTACCTTGTTCCAAATTTTGAAAATGTAGTTTCAGTGCAGTGTGTGTCAGTAGTTTTAAAAACTTTTATTTGACTGCTATAATTATCACCCTATATATCTGAGAGTTCTGATGGAGGGGTACTGATTAAGGAAATATATTGTTTGTGTAGAGTGATTTGGCTGGAGTTTGAAGTGGAAGTGAATCTGAAGACAAGTTGGTTTACTTTGGAATGACACTCTAGATATTTCATTAAGTCACAGTGGTGTATCCTTTGTGGAGCTGCTACTGCCAATCTATCAGTCTTGCAGGGGTTCTTCTTTAACTTAGGTTTTCTGCTGACAAGCTAGTCAATATAATATATAAATACAGTAACTTGCAAATTAAAAAAAAAAAATATATATATATATATATATATATATATATATATATATATATATATATTTGTGCACTTATGCTTGGCTGCAGGCATTCTTAGACACTGTAAACAGAATATAATTATTTTATTACAGCTGTAAGTGTTTTATTAATATATTAAAGGATGTAAGTACTTATTTGTTGACCTTGTTGGTTAGCTAATCCAAATGGACACATTTCAGACAGACAGGAAATACACAAAATAAATGTGGAAAAATGCAAATGAGGCATAGAATAATAACATTTACACACACATATTAGGAACATGATAAAACAGTTAATATAGAAATTTTTATATATGTATATATAATGACAGTGCTTAATTGTGATATGAACATGCAGTATAATAAATTATTTACAGTTGTTACAAAATATACAAAGCTTATCATTCAGCATGGACTTAAATTAATGAAGAAAGGAGCACTTTTGACAAGCATGAAAGACGGAAGCAATATTGAATTCATGCTCTTTGTGTCCTGGTTCAGGAATGGGGGTCTATTCTTGCCTCAGTATTAAGAACCCTAGTCATTTGGAAAAAATTATAAAGGAAATAAATTTAGATTTATATTGCCTAAGATGGAGTACAAAGTGAAAGGAAGTCAATTATTAGGTTATATTAGTATGATGGGAAACAAAGTTGATTGATAGTTTCAACAAGTGCTTTAGACACAAGGTATAGGTTTGATTCTAAACTTGGGTTATTGGCTAGGCTAAAAATGGCCCATCATGACAGTCTAGTATTTGCTTATGAACCTATTAAGTTATGTGGGAATGTGTTTTGCCAGTTGTATTTTCTATTGCAATGGTTAAGAGTTTCACTTCACAGACACAAGGATCAGTGTTCAGTCCTGACTTCTGTTCATTGTATTTAACTAGCAGTTAGTGCAGAGGATTATGGCTATGGTCTGTTAATGAACTGATTCATGGAGCCCAGAGTCTGGAACACTCAACCTCCCATTGCCTATTGTTTCACCCTGGGCAAGTCACTTAACCAGACAGTTAAGGAGACAATTGAGAAGTTGGACTAGGCTTCCCATAGTCTCCTGGACCACATGCCTGGTAACAACCTATGAACCTGTGCCAGAAATGTTTGGTGTTTGACATGGTGAAAGTCTGTTTCTCAGTGGTAATTGGCTTTAGCATTAACAAATATCTACATCTACCCATATAGCTGTATCATAACACCAACAGCAAAAAAAATAAATAAATAAATAAAAAATCCAGCACGTGTATAAATATCTCTAAAGTCTGATATAATGCAGCATCATGCAAGGAGAGTCCATTTCCAAATGCTCACTGTTATCAAACAGAAAATCTGGATAAAAATGTAGCCAGAAAGTTCCTATTAAACTTCCTAATAGATGCAAACAGTTTTCAAAGTACTTACTGATTTCAAGCAGTTAATTCAGCATGAAACAATATATTCAGGAGCTTCCTTTTAAATTTCCAATAAATGTAAACAGTCTTCAGTGTACTTACTGGTTTCAAAGAGTTAATTCAGCATGAAATGATCTACCAAGAGGCTTCCTTATAAATGTCTCATTTTTAATCTCACCAATGCACAAAACACATTAGAACGGCATTTTTATACCAAAAGATTACATTTTAAATCAGCAGGCATCAAACAGGCACCACACTGATATCAACATCACACACTGATGATGTCAGTGAGGTGACACCGGTCTGCTGTTATGTTTTTTTCTTCTGCAACACTGAACAGTGCTCTTTTGTAGTTTGTTTGATGGTACATTTTAGAGGGTAATAGGTCCCTTACATGATCATCTACCAATAAAGTA
This sequence comes from Protopterus annectens, assembly GCF_019279795.1. Lineage (NCBI taxonomy): Eukaryota > Metazoa > Chordata > Ceratodontiformes > Protopteridae > Protopterus > Protopterus annectens. Next base: position 1,438,393,999 of record NC_056746.1, on the reverse strand, counting down.
TCCCAGTGACAAATTCTCAAAACAATTGGTATTACCCAAAATTCGCAATCAACCTAAGTTGTTGTTTTTTAAGTTTCTTTGGCCTGCACTGTAGTAATGATAATCTATCCTGATTTATCAACCATTTTTAATGGTTGCACCACTTCCTGAAGTGTATAACCCCTGTCACAAAATCTATCAATCTGTTCTTGCTCATTTTTTACTTATTCCTGTTTGAAAGAACAAGTCCTATGAATTCTAACAAACTGAGATTTGAGAATGTTGTGTATCATATGATGTGGATGA